>NC_052323.1:13947998-14180498 GCF_016432855.1 Salvelinus namaycush | reverse complement strand
GTTGTGTGACGAAGAGGACGCGCACCTACTTATTTTGCTTTTCTATTGAACATACTTCTTTCCGTTTTAAAAATTATAGTTTAGTTACATTTTAGGGTCCCTGAGGATTACATAGAAACGTATTTTGACTTATTTTAACCAAGTTTAGGGGTAGCTTTTTGGATTCCTTTCTCTGCATGTTGAACGAGTGGATTACTCAAATCGATGGCGCCAACTAAACGGACATTTTGGGATCTAAAGAAGGGTTTTATCTAACAAAACGACTATGCATGTTGTAGCTGGGACCCTTTGAATTGCAAATCAGAGGAAGATTTTCAAAAAGTAAGTGAATATTTAATAGCTATTTGTGATTTTATGAAACCTGTGCTGGTTGAAAAATATTTTGATGTGAGGCGCCGTCCTCAAACAATCGCATGGCAAGCTTTTGATGTAAAGCCTATTGTAAATCGGACAATGCAGTTAGATGAACAAGATTTTAAGCTTTTAACCGATATAAGACACTTGTATGTACCTAAATGTTTAATATCCATAATTTCTTTGATTATTTATTTGAAATGCGCGCCCTCCAATTTCACCGGAAGTTGTCGACAGGTGTCCCGCTGGCGTCCCTCCCATCATTTACACTGATTGAAGTGGATTTAACAAGTGACATCAATAAGGGATCATAGGGGTGGGGGTGTGTATCTATTTGTCAATAACAGATGTTTAACAATAAAGAAGTCTCGAGGTATTTCTCACATGAGGTAGAGTACCTTATGATAAGCTGTAGATCACACTATCTACCAAGAGAGATCTCATCTATATTATTCGTAGCCATCTATTTACCACCACAGAACGAAGCTGTCACTAAAGTTGGCACTAAGACCGCTCTCAACCAACTCTCAGCAAAGAAGAAAATGCTCATGCATTCAACATGATATGGATATTAGCCTCAGGGGGGAAATCCAGGCTCTGAATTGGAAGAGTAGTATTTAATGCAGGTAAACTTAAATCAGTTTTACCAAATTTTTACCAGCATGTCACGTGAAACCAGAAAAAAAAAAATCCGAGACCACCTTTACTCCACACACAGAGATGCATGCAACGCTCTCCCCTACCCTCCATTTGGCAAATCTGAACATAATTATATCCTCCTGATTCCTGCTTACAAGCAAAAACTAAAGCAGGAAGTACCAGTGACTCGCTCAATACGGAAGTGGTCAGATGACGCGGATGCTACACTACAGGACTGTTTTGCTAGCACAGACTGGAAGATGTTCCGGGATTCAGCCAATGGCATTGATGAGTACACCACCTAAGTCATCGGCTTCATCAATAAGTGCATTGACCACGTCGTACCCACAGTGACTGTACGTACATATCCCAACCAGAAGCCATGGATTACAGGCAACATTCACATCGAGCTAAAGGCTAGAGCTGTCGCTTTCAAGGAGTGGGAGACTAATCCGGATGCTTATAAGAAATCCTGCTATGCTGTCAGACGAACAATCAAACAAGCAAAGCGGCAATACAGGATTAAGATTGAATCCTACTACATCGGCTCTGACGCTTGTCGGATGTGGCAGGGCTTGAAAACTATTACGGATTACAAAGGGAAACCCAGACGCGAGCTGCCCAGTGATGCGAGCCTACCAGACGAGCTAAATGCCTTTTACGCTTGCTTCGAGGCAAGCAACACTGAAGCATGCACGAGAGCACCAGCTGTTCTGGATGACTGTGTGATAATGCTCTCGGTAGCCAAAACCTACAGGTCAACATTCACCAAGCCGCTGTGCCAGATGGATTACCAGGACGTGTACTCAAATCATGCGCTGACATTTTCAACCTCTCCCTGACCGAGTTTGTAATACCTACATGTTTCAAGCAGACCACTATAGTCCCTGTGCCCAAGGAAGCGAAGGTAACCTGCCGAAATGGTAACCCGCCTCGTGGCACTCAAGTTGGTAGCCAGTTGGTGCTTTGAAAGGCTGGTCATGGCTCACATCAACCGCATCCTCCCGGACACCCTAGACCCACTCAAATTTGCATACTGCCCCAACAGATCCACAGATGACGCAATCTCAATCGCACTCCACACTACCCTTTCTCACCTGGACAAAAGGAACACCTATGTGAGAATGCTGTTCAACACCATAGTGCCCATGAAGCTCATCACTAAGCTAAGGACTCTGGGACTAAACACCTCCCTCTGCAAGTGGATCCTAGACTTCCTGATAGGCCGCCCCAAGGTGGTAAGAGTAGGCAACAACACGTCTGCCAAGCTGATCCTTAACACTGGGTCCCCTCAGGGGTGTGTACTTAGTCCCCTCCTGTATTCTTTATTCACCCACGACTGCATGGCCAAACACGACTCCAACACCATCATTAAGTTTGCTGACGACACAACAGTGGTAGGCCGGATCACCGACAACGATGAGACGGCCTACAGGGAGGAGATCAGAAAACTGGTGCCAGGACAACAACCTCTCCCTCAATGTGAGCAAGACAAAGGAGCTGATCGTGGACTACAGGAAAAAGCGGGCCGAACAGGCCCCCATTGACATCGACGGGGCTTTAGTGGAGCTGGTCGAGAGTTTCAAGTTCCTTGGTGTCCACATTATCAACGAACTATCATAGTCCAAACATACCAAGACAGTCATGAAAAGGGTACGACAAAACCTTTTCCCCCTCAGGAGACTGAAAAGATTTGGCATGGGTCCCCAGATCCTCAAAAGGTTCTACAGCTGCACCATTGAGAGCATCGTGACCGGTTGCATCACCGCCTGGTATGGTAACTGCTCGGCATGTGACCGTAAGGCGCTACAGAAGGTAGTGCGAACGGCCCAGTACATCACTGGGGCCAAGCTTCCTGCCATCCAGGACCTATACAATAGACGTGTCAGAGGAAAGCCCATAAAATTGTCAGAGACTCCAGTCACCCAAGTTATAGACTGTTTTCTCTGCTACCGCACGGCAAGTGATACCAGAGCGCCAAGTCTAGGACCAAAAGGCTCCTCAACAGCTTCTACCCCAAAGCCATAAGACTGCTGAACAATTAAATAAATCGCCACCGGAGAATTTACATTGACCCCCCCCCCCTCCCTTTTTGTACACTACTGCTACTCGCTGTTTATTATCTATGCATAGTCACTTCACCCCCACCTAAATATACAAATTACCTCAACTTACCTGCACCCCCGCACACTGACTCGGTACCGGTGCCCCCTATATATAGCCTCGTTATTGTTATTCTTATTGTGTTACTTTTTATTATTACTTTTTTATTTTAGTCTACTTGGTAAATATTTTCTTAACTCTTCTTGAACTGCACTGTTGGTTAAGGGCTTGTAAGTAAATATTTCACTGTGTTGTATTCGGAGCATGTTTGATTTGATTTGATATATTTCACATGGATTTACCTGGTCAGGTGTCCTTGTACACTCAGTGTATATTGTCCTGGGTTAGTTCTCTGGGTCACCCACTAAAACAGGGACAGTCACTCATCGTAGCAACTTTCCTAACCCTATGCGACCAACACACAACTAATTACAGCCAATCCATCCAGGACTAAACAGCCCAGAAGCACAACACACCGTGAGCCTGTCTGAATATAAAGCAGCCTAAATGCCTCATCTTCCCCCTGTATTCAACAAAGCCTAGAACATCTATCTCCCTGACAACAATTTATGCACCGGTAAGTGCATTTCCGCCCAACACCAGCAAATTGAGTTCTGTGGGTTTAGGCTGGGTCAAGTTATTGTCATTGAAAAGAAAATTCATGCACAAACAACTAGGCAATTACCCATTTTCTCTTCTGTTTTTCTTTCTTCTAAATTTGTCTTCTTCCCTTTGTCGTCTTGAGAAAGACAACATATGGTGTCTCACTTTGAGAATGAGGCCAAGTGTTCTGGTAACTAGAAAGAGGTGGCACACACAGATACAGACACACACACACACACACACACACACACACACACACACACACACACACACACACACACACACACACACACACACACACACACACACACACACACTCTCATAGGCCCATACACGCACCCACACACACACACACACCTGCTTCGACGATAGTTGGTATATCAGAGCCCTTTTGTAGATGTATCGAAACAGGACTAAATGAGAAGAAAGCGTCTGACCTATTTGCAAGGTAAATGTAGCCTAGTTATAGGAAACCATGAAAACCAGCTCTGCCACCGACACAGATGAAAGACTCTATTGTTCCTGCTCTAGATGAAGAGACATTTTTTCATTTTTTTCATTGTGAAACCCTTGTTCCATGAGCCTTTTATTTTAACAAAAGACAAACAGTGTCTGATTCTTATTCAGGTCTGTCTCTCACTCTGCGGTGCTGGGTAAAAACCCTGTCACCTGCTGAATATGTAACGGGCTTTGAAGTAATCAGGTAGTAGGATCTTTTTCAATTTGACTTTATTATCCTCCAATGTCATTTGTAAATGTGCTTAACAAAATAGGTGCAGGGAGACGGCGGCTGCAGTGGTTTTTATTAGCTCTACTTTATGTTTGGCTTGTAGAGATAATTATCCACATTAGAGGTGCATAGTTCTCTCTCCCAGGGTGTCTTACTATAATGATGGATGATCTCTAAGGATTACAAACCGAGGTACTATACAAAAATGCATTATCTTGTTTTAAGTATCATCGTCATTTATTAGTATCGTCATTTATTTTCGGTGGATTGTTTGTTTTGTATTCACATACAACAGTCCATTGTGTGAAAAGATAACAACAGATATTCAAGAGAGATCATTAACAGAAAGGAGAAGGTACTGTAGGAGAAGGAGTTTGATTGACATTTGTCAGACTAAACTCCCATTCAGGCTTGTGCCTTAGCTTCCTAGAATACCCACAGTAGTGTGTGTAGATCACATGCTTACTGACGCCATGTAAGTCAATAGCGCTAACTGGGTAGCTAGCTAACCACGAAGAATTAGTTAGCCATCTGATGTTAATGTTACCTTGCACTGTGCACATTAAACAATATGGCTAGCTGCATATAGCTAGCGGATAATTCAGAAGTTTGCTTTGTGTATATCCTGTTTTGTCTGTATTGCCATGTTTTGAAACTGTACATATGTACAGTACCAGTCAAAAGTTAGGACACACCTACCCATTCCAAGGTTTTTCTTTATTTTTACCATTTTCTACATTGTAGAATAATAGTGAAGACGTCAAAACTATGAAATAACACATATGGAATCAAGTAGTAACCAGCTTCACCTGGAATGCTTTTCCAACAGTCTTGAAGGAGTTCCCACATATGCTGAGCACTTGTAGGCTGCTTTTCCTTCACTCTGCAATCTCAAACCATCTCAAGAAGGTTGGGTGATTGTGGAGGCCAGGTCATCTGATGCAGCACTCCATCACTCTCCTTCTTGGTCAAATAGCCCTTACACAGTCTGGATGTGTGTTGGGTCATTGTCCTGTTGAAAAACAAATGATAGTTCCACTAAGGGATAACCAGATGGGAGGGCATATCGCTGCACAATGCTGTGGAACCTGTCTTGTTTTGCACGCTTTGTACAAAATAATAAAATGCAGTACTACAGGATATTTCTTAACGTAGCTCTTTATTAGCTAGCTATAACTGGCATGTTCACGTATCGCCAACCAGAATCAAACTGACCATGACCTAACCATTTGGGTGGTCTTAACCAATCATAGCACAGTATGATATGGCGGTAAAACGCATCCAATTATAATTCAGTATGTTTACACATATGAATATTACATCCCCCTTCTTTTTTTCTTTTTTAATTTTTAAATTTTATCCCATTTTCTCCCCAATTTTCGTGGTATCCAATCGCTAGTAATTACTATCTTGTCTCATAGCTACAACTCCCGTACGGGCTCGGGAGAGACGAAGGTCGAAAGCCATGTGTCCTCCGAAGCACAACCCAACCAAGCCGCACAGCTTCTTAACTTCTTATGGCTGCAAGGGGCAGCACTGAGTAACCTGAAAATAGGTGGCCATTTCAAACGGCCTCCTACTCAATTCTTGCTCGTACAATATGCATATTATCATTTCTATTGGATAGCAAACACTCTCTAGTTTCTTAAACCGTTTGAATTATTTCTCTAAGTGAACCAGAACTTTTTCTGCAGCCCATTTCCTATCCGGAAGTGAGATTTCCAAATGCGAGGTCTCTTTTCAAGAGCTTGTCTATAAAAGGGCATGTCACTTGGGACCATAGAAACACGTCATACGCCTTCCCCTGGGTGTCATGCGGAAGTGAGAGCAGAAAGGACTTGAATATCTCGTTCAGGGATTGAATACAGCCTCTTGGAGTGAGACTTGCGCACTTTATTTTTTTTTCTGGGCGCGAAGTAGAACCTGGACTCGGCTCCTGGAAAATGCTCGTTAAAGGTGAATATGTTCTCCGGCTTCGATTTTATTTGATACATGTCACAATATCATCCTAAAGTATGTTTTTTCAATATAGTTTAATTATATTATTGAAATTTATTCTGGACTTTAGACGTGATGCGACGCAAGAATTTTGTCAAGATGGAGAGGTTAGCGTCGCACTGCCAGTGTGCTTGCTAATTCAAGAGGGAAATCGTTCGTTCTGGATCGAAATAAAGACGTTTCTGAACAAAGGACCCCTTGGAGAACATTCTGATGGAAGATCAACAAAGATAAGGACCCAATTTGGGATGCTTTTTCATATATCTGTCGAACTGTGCTATGCTACCGTTTGACTAGAATCAATGCTGCTGTGTGCTAGCTAATGTAGTAAGCTAATATAACGATATATTGTGTTTTCGCTGTAAAACACTTCAAAAATCGGAAATATTGGCTCTATTCACACGATCTTTGTCTTTCATTAGCTATCCACCATATATTTTTCTGAAATGTTTTATGATGTGTAATTAGTAGTTGACGTTGGTGTCTGTAATTACTCTGGCTGCTTCAGTGCTATTTCTGACGGTAGCTGTGATGGTAGCAGTAATGTAAAACTGATTTATAGCTAAAATATGCAAATTTTTTGAACAAAACATAGATTTATTGTGTAACATGTTATAGGACTGTCATCTGAGGTAGTTTTTTCTAGGTTATTTAGGTTGGTTCTAGGTTAGTTAGGTTGGCTTGTGCATGCTACTTGCATCCTACTTGTGCTGTGAAAAATGTCTGTCCTCTTTTTTATTTGGTGGTGAGCTAACATAAATATATGTGGTGTTTTCTCTGTAAAACATTTAAAAAATCGGACATGTTGGCTGGATTGACAAGATGTTTATCTTTCAAATGCTGTATTGGACTTGTTAATGTGTGAAAGTTAAATATTTAAAAAAAATATATTTTGAATTTCGCGCCCTGCACTTGAGCTGGCTGTTGTCATATTGTGGGCGGCCTCGGGCTTGCAGCCATAAGAAGTTAACAGCGCGCCTCCAACCCGGAAGCCAGCCGCACCAATGTGTCGGAGGAAACACCGTGTACCTGGCCCCCTTGGTTAGCGCGCACTGCGCCCGGCCCGCCACAGGAGTCGCTGGAGCGTGATGAGACAAGGATATCCCTACCGGCCAAACCCTCCCTAACCCGGACGACGCTATGCCAATTGTGCGTCGCCCCACGGACCTCCCGGTCGCGGCCGGCTGCGAGCCTGGGCGCGAACCCAGAGACTCTGGTGGCGCAGCTAGCACTGCGATGCAGTGCCCTAGACCACTGCGCCACCGGGGAGGCCCCCCTTCTTTTAAAACAAACCAAAAAATGTTTACATATTCTAAGCGTTTCTTTTGGAAACATGCTCTGCAGTTTGAACTCAAGGTAAGTAACCATTTATATTGCATACTACACCAACTGAATCAACACATAGACTCTGAAACAATAATCCAACATACTGTTACTTTTCAAACAAGGGATTCTCAGCAACTCAGCTTTTAACATTTTAACATTTCAAACAAATACAATACCAAAGCATTTCAAGTGAACTTTCAATAACAAGTTTACAGTCTGGAACTCTTTTAGGGCAGCGATCCGCCTACACCCTTTGACATTTCATAGGTCTAGGACAGCTCTGGGCTTGACCTCTCTTCCTGACCTTGTGCGATATGATGCTGAGCATGCTTCTGTGTCAGTCGACAGTTCTTGTGGTGTTGCAGGTAAGTATGGTGTATATTGTGCTGTGTGTGTGTTTAGTCCATCACGTTCTCTTTCAGGGGAACAGTTCATCTCATCAGTGTGTTGTTCTTTTGTGTTCAGTAGGTGACGACGATTGCGGCGGTACACTGCTCCTTCTGTGGTGCGGACGTGATATGAACGTTCAGTGTCAGCTGGCTGGATGACGACTGCTGGCTTCCAGAGGCCATGTTCTTGGATTCTAACTGACTCTCTGTCGATCAGTGGTGGCAGTGGTCTAGCTGACCTGTCGTAGTATCGCTTTTGTTGTTGTTCTGTTACTGATAAAACTAGCTTGATGAAGTCCATGTCTAAACATGCTTTAACTTTTACCGCTCTCAACCCCGTATCCGGGATCACCCCCCACCCCCCCCACACTGATTAGCATCGCTAGCATAGCTTCACAAGTAAATAGTAGCATCTAAATATCATTAAATCACAAGTCCAAGACACCAGATGAAAGATACAGATCTTGTGAATAAACCCATCATTTCTGTTTTTTAAAATGTTTTACAGGGAAGACACAATATGTAAATCTATTAGCTAACCACGTTAGCAAAATACACCATCTTTCTTTGTCCACCATTTTCTCTCTCCACCACTAGCTATCACCAATTCGGCTAAACTAAGATATTGATAGCCACAAACCAAGAAAAAAACTCATCAGATGACAGTCTGATAACATATTTATGGTATAGGATAGGTGTTGTTAGAAAAAAGTGCATATTTCAGGTAGAAATCACAGTTTACAATTGCACCGACCATCACAAATCGACTAGAATTACTAGATAGAGCAACGTGTATGACCAATTTACTCATCATAAAACATTTCATAAAAATAGACAAAGCATAGCAATGGAAAGACACAGTTCTTGTGATTTCAGACCATATTTCAGATTTTCTAAGCGTTTTTCAGCGAAAACACAATAAATCGATAAGTTAGCATACCACATGTGCAAACGTTAGTAGAGCATGAATTCAAGGCAAAGGGAGCTATAACGTTATCATCGCCAAAATATATTAATTTTTTCACTAACCTTCTCAGAATTCTTCCGATGACACTCCTGTAACATCATTTTACAACATACATATACAGTTTGTTCGAAAATGTGCATATTTAGCCATACAAAACCGTGGTTATACAATGGAAATAGTCACAACTCAAGCATCAAAATGAGGGACGTCAGCTTTCAGAGTGATCTAGTTTAATCGAAAGCTAATCATATACTTGACTAAAAAATACAGAGTTGACAGGAATCGAAAGACAAATTAGTTCTTAATGCAACCGCTGACTTACATTTTTAAAATTATCCTTACTTTTCAATACAGGGTTCGCCAAGTGAAGCTATACCAAACAAAATGGCGAAATATGCGTTTAAAATATTTCGACAGAACAACGATTTATCATATTAAATATTGCTTACTTTGAGCTGTTCTTCCATCAGATTCTTGGGCAATGTATCCTTTCTATGTTATAAATTTCTTTTGGTCGATAGATGTCCTCTGTCCTTCGAAATGTCCACTACCAACGACCGAGACCCCCGAAACGTTCCCAAAGCTAAAAAGTGCACGACAAAGAAATTCCTCAGAATCGCACTAAACGGATATAAATTGCTATAAAACGGTTCAAATTAACTACATTATGATGTTTTTAACAACTATAACGAGTAAAAACATGACCAGAGAAATATTACTGGTTAAACAACGATTTGGAATGAGGCAAGTCCGATGTCCATCCCGCTTGTGACGCGCGAACAAAAGAGAGTGTACTCCCACGTTTTGTGGTTTTATATGGGCTGGGATTGTGCAATCGATTCCATTCAAAACGTGATGACGTACAGACACCCAGAGGAAGACGTAGGCAGTGTCGGTTTCTTCATAGCATTCACTGTCGCCTTAAAAACAGACTCCAGATCAGAGGTAAAAATTTCTGAAATCTGACCCCTGTCATGAAAAGTGCTGTAGATATTGTTCTGTACCACTCAGAGACAAAATTCCAACGGCTATAGAAACTATAAAGTGTTTTCTATCCAATAATAACAATAATATGCATATTGTACGATCAAGAATTTAGCACGAGGCAGTTTAATTTGGAGACCCAAATATGCTAATGCGGAACAGCACCCCCTATAGTTCCAAGAGGTTAAAACCTTTCTCGCCCCGGGGTTCCGCTAGCGGAACACCCACAACATTCCGCTGCCTTCGCAGAGCGCGAAATTCCAACAATATTTTTTAGAAATATTTAACTTCCACACATTAACAAGTCCAATACAGCAAATGAAAGATAAACATCTTGTGAATCCAGCCAACATGTCCGATTTTTTTAAATGTTTTACAGCGAAAACACAAAATATATATTTATGTTAGCTCACCACAATAGGCAAACACACAACGCTATTTATCCACCGCATAGGTAGCTTTCAAAAAACCGACAAAATATAGATATAATTTGTCACTAACCAAGAAACAACTTCATCAGATGACAGTCTTATAACATGTTACACAATACATTTATGTTTTGTTTGAAAAATGTGCATATTTGAGGTATAAATCATAGTTTTACATTGCAGCTACAATCACAAATAGCACCGAAGCAGCCAGACTAATTACAGAGAGCAACGTGAAATACCTAAATACTCATCATAAAACATTTATGAAAAATACATGGTGTACAGCAAATGAATGATAAACATCTTGTGAATCGAGCCAATATTTCAGATTTTTTAAGTGTTTTACAGCGAAAACACAATATAGCATTATATTAGTTTACCACAATAGCCAAACACACAACCACATTCATTCACCGCAAAGATAGCATTCGCAAAAACCAGCAATAAATATAAAATAAATCACTAACCTTGACCAACTTCATCAGATGACAGTCTTATAACATCATGTTACACAAAACATTTATGTTTTGTTCGAAAATGTGCATATTTAGAGCTGAAAACCGTGGTTATACATTGTGAAAATGTAGCAACTTTTTCCCAGAATGTCCGGATATATTTCTGACACTCACCTAATCTGACCAAATAACTCATCATAAACTTTACTAAAAAATACATGTTGGATAGCAAATGAAAGATACACTAGTTCTTAATGCAACCGCCGTGTTAGATTTTTAAAATGAACTTTACCATAACAAACAGCTTACGTTATAGCGAGACAGCGCCCGCAAAAAGTGCGGAGAATAGGACTAAACATTTTCCACAGAAATACGAAATAACATCATAAATGGTTCTTACTTTGCTGAGCTTCCATCAGAATCTTGTACAAGGAGTCCTAGGTCCAGAATAAATCGTTGTTTGGTTTTAGAATGTCCTTCTCTCCTGTCGAATTAGCAGCCTTAGCTAGCCATGTGGCGCGAAGATGTCCTTCTCCTCTCGACGCATAGAACGGAAAACTCCAAAAGACCCATTAAACGTTAAATAAACTGATGAAACTCGGTTGAAAAAAACTACTTTATGATGTTTTTCTAATATGTATCAAATAAAAACAAAGCCGGAGATATTAGCCGTCCATACCGAACGCTTTTCAGAAGCCAATGCTGATGTCCTTCCCGCGCCTAGGTAGAGAAAGGATATTGTGGACACGTCATTCCAAGAGCTCTTGTTCGACCTCAGATCAAGCTAGACACCCCATTCCACCTTCCACTGCCTGTTGACATCTAGTGGAAGGCGTATGAAGTGCATGTATATCCATAGATTTCAAGCAATTGAATAGGAAGGCCCTGGAACAGAGCCTCGATTTCAGATTTTTCACTTCCTGTCAGGAAGTTTGCTGCAAAACGAGTTCTGTTTTACTCACAGATATAATTCAAACGGTTTTAGAAACTTGAGAGTTTTCTATCCAATAGTAATAATAATATGCATATTGTACGATCTAGAATAGAGTACGAGGCCGTTTAAATTGGGCACGATTTTTTCCCAAAGTGAAAATAGCGCCCCCTACACACTAACAGGTTAAGACCTAGCACTGCAGGTGCTCTAGTGTCAACAACATAAAAGTCCAACATCATGTCACTTTCCTTGTATTTGCATTTGAAAGTGCATGTGACTTTTACTGTGAGCTGTTCACCACCATAACCAGTCAGGCTGCGCATGGTGGGCTGTAGCTCGCATTCAGATGTCAAGCTGTGGTACTTATTCAGAGGAATAATGTTTACTTGTGCACCAGTGTCTAGTTTGAACTTTATCTCTGTGCCTTGTGTTCCTATCTCAATGTCAGCAAAGGCTTGCTCTGTCTCTGATATTTGACTTTTCTGTGTCACTGAATCAATAAACAGTTCATCAGCGTTTGACTCTTTGATTGACATTTCATCTTCACTCACTGTGTGTACTGTTTCTCCACGGTAAGCTCTGCACACTTTTGCAAAGTGATTCCATTTTCCACATTTAGTACACTGTTTGCCTTTAGCTGGGCAATTTCCTTGTTCGCCATGCACTTTGTATCCACAATATCCACATGTTTTGGGGCGTTTTGAGTCTGTGTCGCTCTGTTTTGGAGTTATCTTGTCTCTCCGTTCTAAAATGCGCTCTCTGTGCACCGGAGGTGTGCTTTGATGTCTGCCTGACTGCGTGCACTGCTTGTTCACGTGATGCGCTCGTGCTGCCGCGCGAAATGGTTTTCATCTGAGCCAGTGCTAGCTCGTGAGATCTGGCTATGTCGAAAGCTTTGTCCAGCGTTACCTCAGACCCAACATTCAACAGTTTCTCTCTCACTCGCGGTGAGTGTATTCCAAATACAATATGGTCCCTGACCATCTCATCCTTGTTTGCATAATCACAGTCTTTCACAAGCAGACGCAGCTCTGTCACAAACTGGCACAACATATGCTTCAAAATGATCGTAGTATGTTTTCAGTACCTTTGATTCAGCCTCGGTAAGTGTCCATGTGTTGTAAATATCTCTCCCTTTTTCACCGATCCAGAGGAGTAGGTAGCTGCACTTTCCCTCTTCTCCTCTTTCCTTCAGAGGACCCGTGAACATTAGCTCCACATGCTGTTTGTATTTACGCCATGCATCGGGTAAGTTTGTAGACTCCCAGTCCATTCGAGGTGAAGGAACTCCAGAAAAATCCATCTTTTAAGACCTTTTACTCTGACACCATGTCTTGTTTTGCACGCTTTGTACAAAATAATAAAATGCAGTACTACAGGATATTTCTTAACGTAGCTCTTTATTAGCTAGCTATAACTGGCATGTTCACGTATCGCCAACCAGGATCAAACTGACCATGACCTAACCATTTGGGTGGTCTTAACCAATCATAGCACAGTATGATATGGCGGTAAAACGCATCCAATTATAATTCAGTATGTTTACACATATGAATATTACAGTAGCCATGCTGGTTAAGTGTGCCTTGAGTTCTAAATAAATCACTGACGGTGTGACCAGTAAAACACCCCCACAGCATCACACCTCCTCCATGCTTCACAGTGGGAACCACACATGCGGAGATCATCTGTTCACCTACTCTGCGTCTCACAAAGACACGGCGGTTGGACCAAAAATATCACATTTCGACTCATCAGACCAAAGGACAGATTTCCACCAGTCGAATGTCCATTGCTCATGTTTCTTGGCCCAAGCAAGTCTCTTCTTATTATTGCTCTCTTTCAGTAGTTGTTTCTTTAAAGCAATTCAACCATGAAAGCCTGATTCAAGCAGTCTCTTCTGAACAGTTGATGTTGAGATGTGTCTGTTACTTGAACTCTGTGAAGCATTTATTTTGACTGCAATTTCTGAGGCTGGTAACTCTAATGAACTTATCCTCTGCAGCAGAGGTAACTCTGGGTCTTCCTTTCCTGTGGCGGTCCTCATGAGAGCCAGTTTCATCATAGAACTTGATGGTTATTGGACTAAACTTGAAGAAACTTTGAAAGTTCTTGACATTAACCGCATTGACTGACATCCATATCTTAAATTAGTCTTCAAATAATGTTGGATTGTTGTTTCTCTTTGCTTATTTGAGCTGGTCTTACCATACTATGGACTTGGTCTTTTACCAAATAGGGCTATCTTCTGTATACTACCCCTACCTTGTCACAACACAACTGATTGGCTCAAATGCACTAAGAAGGAGAGAAATTCCACAAATTAACTTTTAGCAAGGCACACCTGATAAGTGAAAAGCATTCTAGGTGACTACCTCATGAAGCTGGTTGAGGGAATGCCAAGTGTGTGCAAAGCTGTCATCAAGGCAAAGTGTGGCTACTTTGATGAAACTGAAATTTGTTTTAACACTTTTTTGGTTACTACATGATTCCATATGTGTTATTTCATGGTTTTGATGTCTTCACTATTATTCTACAATGTAGAAAATAGTAAAAATGCTGGTTGAGAAATTGCCAAGAGTGCGCAAAGCTGTCATCAAGGCAAAGTGAACTTAGACATAATGTGACGGTTCTCTAAAAATAAATCAAATCAAGCGTGAGCTGAGTAACAAGGAAGTAGCTAGCTAGTAGTTTTCAATGAGCGATACTCAAACAGTCTAAATGTAGAGAACGCAATTTACAACTACATTGTAATGTGTTGTTAGCTGCTTGTGTCGGCCGGAGTAACGTTAGGATCAAGACAGCCAGTTGACTGACTAGGCTGACTAACTCATACTTACTGCTGCTGCCTGGCTCAGTGAGAAGAGAAGGCAAGTTTGATCATTTTGATAGTTGTAGGGTACTTTTAGAATGTTGAAATTATACATATACTAAAATGCCCCCCCCCCCAAATATTCAAGTCATATCATGGTCGTTTTTTCATATTTCATTTCTTAAATGTATTATTTTTTGGACAATGGAAGCACTTCCCACCTTCTTTGTGTTATTAAGTACAGTCATTCATTTATTATCAATATTCCACCTTTACAGCACGCTAAAGAAGAGAGCCCTGTGTGAAAGTCACATCAGACACCAACACCTTTCACCAACTGCAGCTCAGCCTGCCAGCTACAGAAACGCTTTGTGGTGCAGCATCGTAGCCAATAATACCTGCAGGTTAATAAGAGAGAAAGGAAAGGGGGATACCTAGTCAGTTGTACAACTGAATGCATTCAACTGAAATGTGTCTTCCGCAATTAACCCAACCCCTCTGAATCAGAGAGGTGCGGGGGACTGCCATAATCGACATCCATGTCTTTGGCGCCCGGGGAACAGTGGATTAACTGCCTTGCTCAGGGGCAGAAAAACAGATTTTTACCTTGTCAGCTCGGCGATAAGATCCAGCAACCTTTCGGTTACTGGGCCAACGCTCTAACTACTAGGCTACCTGCCACCCCCGGTGCATGTGTGTGTGCGTGTGCATGTTATAGTACTGACTATGTTGTCCTGTTGTGGCTCTATGGCAGTGTCGAGGCTGGTAGCATTGAACAAGGAGACTGTGGGAGTGGTCAGCTTTCTGGTGATCTACCCCCTCTACATGCCACTCTTTATTCTCTTCCGGATGAGCCAAAACAAGGTGACTCACACACACCTTCATAACTCACACACACCTTTATAACTCACACACACCTTCACAACTCACTGACACCTTCACAACTCACACACACCTTCATAACTCACACACATCTTTATAACTCATACACAACTTCACAACTCACTGACACCTTCACAACTCACACACACCTTTATAACTCACACACACCTTCACAACTCACACACACCTTCACAACTCACACACACCTTCATAACTCACACACACCTTTATAACTCACTGACACCTTCACAACTCACTGACACCTTCACAACTCACACACACCTTCATAACTCACACACACCTTTATAACTCACTGACACCTTTATAACTCACTGACACCTTCACAACTCACTGACACCTTCACAACTCACACACCTTTATATACTCACTGACACCTTCACAACTCACTGACACCTTCACAACTCACTGACACCTTCACAACTCACACACACCTTCATAACTCACACACACCTTTATAACTCACTGACACCTCACTGGCAGAGCTCACTGGCAGAGTTCATGCAGAGTTCAACACACCTTTATAACTCAAACACACCTTTATAACTCAAACACACCTTTATAACTCAAACACACCTTTATAACTCAACCACACCTTTATAACTCAAACACACCTTTATAACTCAAACACACCTTTATAACTCAACCACACCTTTATAACTCAAACACACCTTTATAACTCAAACACACCTTTATAACTCAAACACACCTTTATAAATCAAACACACCTTTATAACTCAAACACACCTTTATAACTCAAACACACCTTTATAACTCAAACACACCTTTATAACTCAAACACACCTTTATAAATCAAACACACCTTTATAACTCAAACACACCTTTATAACTCAAACACACCTTTATAACTCAAACACACCTTTATAACTCAAACACACCTTTATAACTCAAACATACCTTTATAACTCAAACACACCTTTATAAATCAAACACACCTTTATAACTCAAACACACCTTTATAACTCAAACATACCTTTATATCTCAAACACACCTTTATAACTCACACACACACACACACACACACACACCCTTGCATCCATCTAGACACTCCTCACATCTCCACCAAAATCCACTTGAATCCCTGAACACATCCTAACGAGTGTGTTTGTGTGTATCGTCCCTGCGTGTGTGTTCATCAGTGTGACAGTAGAGCTGGTGTCCTCCAAGGTGGAACAAGAGTCAGGGGAGATCGATCACTTCCTGGATAACTCCATGGCAGGAAGCTCCTTCCTCACCTACAAAGGGATTCCTGGAGAGGTACGTGTGTGTAATGTACACACACTTTTTCTCTCTCTAATAGTTGTCCTCTGTTTTCTTTTTCCCTCTGTTTCTGGCTGTTCAAAATGTGTTTTCAGGTTTAAGCAGAGTTCATGCAGATAACTAACTTGCCTCTGCAAACAAAGCTCAGGGCACAACTGGACCAGTAGTCGGGTAACCTGATGAAGGCAGTCTGCACCAAAGGAGGAGATGCAGGAATGAAGATCTGCAACATTATGGCAGCCACAGCTAAGGTGTGTTCGTTTGGTGTTAGAAATTCTAATTCAAGGTCTTCTCTTTGCAATCTTATTAGCTATTATAACTTATTCCATTTGTGATTGTATCTCCTATAACTATATACTTGTACATTGTAAAGAAAGGACCCAGCAAACAGTTCCATCTGGACACGTTTTGTCATTGCAGAGTAATGACATTAACATCAAGAGAGACTGCATCCTGAAATGCCTGTCTAACTCAAAGAGGACGAGAAGCTTGTCAAGTAGTACTTTGTTTGTGTTGTGGATATGTCAACACCCGTTCTATGCAATCTAATGACAATTATAACAATGCTGAAGTGTAGTTTTACAAAATCAAGTGTCTAAAAAATGCATGTCTAAACCTTAAATATAACAGAAGCCTTCGATTAATATCTGATCGGTGCTTGATTTGGTGTTTTCTTTGTGTTTACATTGCATGTTCGTCAGAACTGCGACATGGCTGAGTCCGAGAAGGAGATAGCGTAGACTGTCATGGGGATTTAAGTCATCTGAGGTAGAGTCAGTTAAGAACAAATTCTTATTTCCAATGACTGCCTAGGAACAGTGTCTGCCTTGTTCAGGGGCAGAATGACAGATTTTTACCTTGTCCGCTCAGGGATTCGATCTAGCAACTTTTCAGTTACTGGCCCAATGCTCTAACCACTAGGCTACCTGTCACGCCTGAGACTGCTTTGAAAATGTCCCTAACCAAGCTTTTAGAAAGACCTAACTAGTTTTCGCATTGTTTGCATTATTTGACATGCTAGTGCGAGGATGGTAATTTAAAAATAACTAAAAATAAAAATAAAATAAAAACTTTTAAACATTGCACTGGTATGTGCAGTTCTGGAACATGATTTGGAGGTAACTACAATTTTCAATACTCAGCACTTCATCCTCAAACACTTCTTGCAAATCTTCACTTTGAAGTGGATACTTATCACTGCATTGAGTTAACATTTAGAATAACAGGTAACAAAAGTAACAGGTAACAAAAGTAACAGGTAACAAAAGTAACAGGTAACAAAAGGACAACAGGATGTGATCGAAGGCAGTGGGGACTCTCAGCGACCTGGGAAGCGTAGCCATGTTGATTGGACTCATCTATGCACTCAAGTTGAGCTACCATCAAGACCTTCAATGCAGATCAAATCAAATCAAATTGTATTTGTCACATGCTTCGTAAACAGCAGGTGTAGTCTAGCAGTGAAATACTTACTTACGGGCCCTTCCAAACAATGCAGAGAGAAAGAAAAATAAAAATACTAGAAAAAATTGACAAATAATAACACAAGGAATAAATGCACAATGAATACTGATAACTTAGCTATATATAGAGGGTACCAGCCCCAGTTCATATGTGCAGGGGGAGAAGGTAATTTAGGTAGATATGTGTAAATATACAGTTGAAGTCGGAAGTTTACATACACCTTAGCCAACTACATTTAAACTCAGTTTTTCACAATTCCTGACATTTAATCCTACATTCCCTGTTTTAGGTCAGTTAGGATCACCACTTTATTTAAAAAATGTGAAATGTCAGAATAACAGTAGAGAGAATGATTTATTTCAGCTTGTATTTCTTTCATAACATTCCCAGTGGATCAGAAGTTACATACACTCAATTAGTATTTGGTAGCATTGCCTTTAAATTGTTTAACTTGGGTCAAACGTTTCGGGTAGACTTCCACAAGCTTCCCACAATAAGTTGGGTGAATTTTGGCCCATTCCTCCTGATAGAGCTGGTGTAACTGAGTCAGGTTTGTAGGCCTTCTTGCTCGCACACGCTTTTTCAGTTCTGCCCACAAATGTTCTATAGGAATGAGGTCAGGGCTTTTTGATGGCCACTCCAATACCTTGACCTTGTTGTCCTTAAGCAATTTTCCACAACTTTGGAAGTATGCTTGGGGTCATTGTCTTTTTGGAAGACCCATTTGCGACCAATCTTTAACTTCTTGACTGATGTCTTGAGATGTCGCTTCAATATATCCACATAATTTTCCTGCCTCATGATGCCATCTATTCTGAGAAGTGCACCAGTCCCTTCTGCAGCAAAGCACCTCCACAACATGATGCTGCCACCCCCGTGCTTCACGGTTGGGATGGTGTTCTTCGGCTTGCAAGACTCCCCCTTTTTCCTCCAAACATAACGATGGTCATTATGGCCAAACAGTTATATTTTTGTTTCATCAGACCAGAGGACATTTCTCCAAAAAGTACGATCTTTGTCACCATGTGCAGTTGCAAACCGTAGTCTGGCTTTTTTTATGGCAGCTTTGAAGCAGTGGCTTCTTCCTTGCTGAGCGGCCTTTCAGGTTATGTCGATATAGGACTCGTTTTACTGTGGATATAGATACTTTGTACCTGTTTCCTCCAGCATCTTCACAAGGTCCTTCGCTGTTGTTCTGGGATTGATTTGCATTTTCCCCCACAAAGTACGTTCATCTCTCGGAGACATAACGCGTCTCCTTCCTGAGCGGTACGATGGCTGCGTGGTCTCATGGTGTTTATACTTGCGTACAGACTTTTGGAGGTCTACAATCTTTTTTCTGAGGTCTTGGTTGATTTCTTTTGATTTTCCCATGATGCCAAGCGAAGAGGCACTCGGTTTGAAGGTAGGCCTTGAAATACACCCACAGGTACACCTCCAATTGACTCAAATTATGTCAATTAGCCTATCAGAAGCTTCTAAAGCCATGACATCATTTTCTGGAATTTTCCAAGCTGTTTAAAGACACTGTCAACTTAGTGTATGTAAACCTCTGACCCACTGGAATTGTGATACAGTGAATTAGAAGTGAAATAATCTATCTGTAAATAATCTATCTGTAAACAAGTTTGGAGAAATGACTTGTTTCATGCACAAAGTAGATGTCCTAACCGACTTGCCAAAACTATAGTTTGTTAACAAGAAATTTGTGGAGTGGTTGAAAAACAAGTTTTAATGACTCCAACCTAAGTGTATGTAAATTTCCGACTTCAACTGTAGGTAAGGATAAAGTGACTAGATAATGGGATAGATAATAAACAGTAACAGCACCGTATGTTAAGAGTGAAAACAGATTAGTGCAAAAAGGGTCATTGCAGATGTTTCGGGTAGCTGTTGGTGAACTATTTAACTTGCTTTTTAGCAGTCTTATAGCTTGGGGGTAGAAGCTGTTCAGGGTCCTGTTGATTGCAGACTTGGTGCATCGGTACAGCTAGCCGTGCATTAGCAGAGGGAAAAATCCTATGACATTGGTGGCTGGAGAATTTGACCATTTTTAGGGCCTTCCTCTGACACCGCCTGGTATAGTCCTGGATGGCAGGGAGCTCGGCCATACTTATTTTAAGTTCATCAGCTCAGTCAGAAGAACCAGTTGGTATTCTATTTAGATTTTGTTGTTTTACAATTGGAGAACACAATTGTGTCTTGATACATTGCATTCTTCAAGTTTGTTCTTTGGTTTACTTGATATACTTTCTGTCTTAAAGGTTTGTAATTGAGAAAAAACACGGTCTTTTAAACATTGCACAGCTTTGTTCACTTGTAAATCATTTAATGTACAGTGGCTTGTGAAAGTATTCACCCCCTTGGCATTTTTCCTATTTTGTTGCCTTACAACCTGGAATTAAAATAGATTTTTTTGTATCATTTGATTTACACAACATGCCTACCACTTTGAAGATTCAAAATATGTTTTATTGTGAAACAAACAAGAAATAAGACAAAAAAACTGAAAACTTGAGCATCCATATCTATTCACCCCCCAAAGTCAGTACTTTGTAGAGCCACCTTTTGCAGCAATTACATCTGCAAGTCTCTTGGGGTATGTCTCTATAAGCTTGGCACATCTAGCAACTGGGATTTTTGCCCATTATTTAAGGCAAAACTGCTCCAGCCCCTTCAAGTTGGTTGGGTTCTGCTGGTGTACAGCAATCTTTAAGTCATACCACAGATTCTCAATTGGATTCAGGTCTGGGCTTTGACTAGGCCATTCCAAGACATGTACATGTTTCCCCTTAAACCACTTGAGTGTTGCTTTAGCAGTATGTTTAGGGTCATTGTCCTGCTGGAAGGTGAACCTCCATCCCTGTCTCAAATCTCTGGAAGACTGAAACAGGTTTCCCTCAAGAATTTGCTTGTATTTAGTGCCATCCATTATTCCTTCAAATCTGTCGAGTTTCCCAGTCCCTGCCGATGAAAAACATCCCCACAGCATGATGCTGCCACCACCGTGCTTCACTGTGGGAATGATGTTCTCGGGGTGATGAGAAGTTTTGGGTTTACGTCAGACATAGCATTTTCCTTGATGGCTAAAAAGCTCAATTTTAGTGTCATCTGACCAGAGTACCTTCTTCCATATGTTTGAGGAGTCTCCCACATGCCTTTTGGCAAATACCAAATGTGTTTGCTTATTTTTTTCTGAAAGAAATTTCTTCTTTCTGGCCACTCTTCCATAAAGCCCAGCTCCGTGGAGAGTACGGTTTAATGTGGTCCTATAGACAGATACTTCAATCTTCGCTGTGGAGCTTTGCAGCTCCTTCAGGGTTATCTTTGGTCTCTTTGTTGCCTCTCTGATAAATACGCTCCTTGCCTGGTCAGTGAGTTTTGGTGGGCGGCTTTCCCATGGCGGGTTTCTTTTGGTGCCATATTCTTTCAATTTTTTTATAATGGATTTAATGGTGCTCCGTGGGATGTTCAATTATATGCATATCCTAGCTTCTGTGCCTGAGTAACAGGCAGTTTACTTTGGGCACGTCTTTCATCCGAACTTCCGAACACTGCCCCCTAGCCTTAAGAGTTTAATGGTGCTCCGTGGGATGTTCAAAGTTTCTGATATTTTTTTATAACCCAACCCTGATCTGTACTTCTCCACAACTTTGTCCCTGACCTGTTTGGAGAGCTCCTTGGTCTTCATGGTGCCGCTTGCTTGTGGTGCCCCTTGCTTAGTGGTGTTGCAGACTCTGGGGCCTTTCAGAACAGGTGTATATATACTGATATCATGTGATAGATCATGTGACACTTAGATTGCAGACAGGTGTACTTTATTTAACTAATTATGTGACTTCTGAAGGTAATTGGTTGCACCAGATCTTATTTAGGGGCTATAATAACAAAGGGGGTGTATACATATCCACGCACCACTTTTCCGATGTAATTTTTATTTTTAAGTAAATTTTTTCATTTAACCCCACCAACTTGGACTACTTTGTGTATGTCCATTACATGAAATTCAAATAATAATACATTTAAATTACAGGTTGTAATGCAACAAAATAGGAAAAACGTCAAGAGGGATGAAAACTTTTGCAAGGCACTGTAGTGATTACCTGGCACTTTTTGTCTTACATAGCAGGATCATTTCCATGTGCCATTTCTATCAACAGACATTTGAGAGATTCAGTGAATAGAAATGGTGTTGGAAGTTGTTTCAATTGAATCCTCAACGACATCCTCTGTTTGTTATGTGGGAATGTGGGAAGGAACTGCAATAACTGTTCTGTAATTTGAAATAAGCTTTAGTCTGGCTGTTGTTGGATTTATTCAACCAGTTTAAGTATGATTTACACAATTGAATTGTATGGACATTTTACACAAAATGACAATGGGCACAACTAACATAGATACAGTGTGTTGGTATAACAACAGCACATTTTGTTTATCCAAATGAATTAAATCAGGTCAATAATAAATATTTGATTTATGTTGGATTTAGACAGGGCTTAGACTCATGGGTTAAGTTGGAATTATTTAAATCATTTCGAAATTCGAAATTCAACGCGTATTTAAAATGCGTTCATCTCATGTTTTATGTTCATGAGCTTGTGGGTGCCAAGCAGTGAGATCCAGAGGTCAGGGTTCTAAGCATAGCAGCAGATGGTGGATGGTTTGTGTTTAATTATTGCCGGTCGACAGGCTGAGATGAACTAGGCTTGGAAACGGTGCTACCCAGTGATCAATCTAATGTTTGGAGCATTTATAAAACTCCCTATTATCTCCCACATCTTCCTCTAATGCATGCTTCCCACATGGCCATCCTCACTCCTTCTTCACCCCCCTCACACTCCATCCTCCTCACTCTCATAACAATGTACCTATACAGGAGCGCATTTATATGCTAATAGACTCGGTAGTGGTGGCCATAGTGTGTGTGTGTGTGTGTGTGTGTGTGTGTGTGTGTGTGTGTGTGTGTGTGTGTGTGTGTGTGTGTGTGTGTGTGTGTGTGTGTGTGTGTGTGTGTGTGTGTGTGTGTGTGTGTGTGTGTGTGATGCAGGGTTGCCTCAGTACACGATCAACAGCGCAACACTGTTATTAGGTAGTCTAGCCCAGCAGCTTAGAGCATTGGGCCAGAAATCAAAAGGTCACTGGTTCCAGTCCCCGAGCCAACTAGATGAAAAATCTGTCAATGTGCCCTTGAGCAAGAAACTTAACCCTTATTGCTCTGGATAAGAGCATCTGCGAAATGACTAAAATCAAACATTTCATTACAACCAGGGCTGTTTAACTCCAGATAAATATTTGAACACAATGATGTTCAGAACAGCGTGTTGAAAGGCAACGCTGGAATATTACAGTGTGATAATATTGCTTACAGGAAAAAAATGCCTAAACAACAAATCCGGACATTTGTTACAAATGCAGACACCCAGTCAAATGACCCTCTTATAGCCAAGGAGGGTACACTATCGGGGGAGAAAATACCCTCTCAGGCTCGGGTATATTCTCCGTGTTGCACAGAAGTGTGTGTCTGCGGGTGTGTATGTTGTGGTGGTGTGTTCCTAGGCTTTGAGTGTATGGCAGACTATGAACTAACTTACTGATCAGCTATTTATATTTATTGAAACAGACAGTGTTCAAAGTGTTTAAGGCTAAGTTTAGGCATAACCCCCCGGATTTTTAAGTTTAGGGTTAAGTTTAGGCATTAACTCCAAATGGTTAGGGTTTGAGATAAGCTTAAAACAGCAACCTATCTCTGGATTTGAACTTGCAACCTTTTGAATCAGAGGTAGATGCTAATGCCAATCCCCGTCCACAACGCCCAAGCAAAACCATAACCTATACTCACTGTTGCCCCTAGTGTCTGGTTTCCACATCATCTCCTGACGTCCTCCGACATGGATGGACGTCGAATACTGACTTGTATCACGGGTGACCTGGCTGCAACAGACAATCTGATAGATAGACAGATAGAGAGAGGGATGGATGGAGGAATGGAGGGATGGGGGGATAGGGGGAAACAGATGCTGGCTGATCTTCCCCCTCCCTGGGGCGAGGGAGAGATTGGGCTCAATGGACACAGGATTAGTGTAATGTAAGACCATCCTGCCAACTGCTGCTGCTGTGCTCTCTCTCTGTGCGTGATTTGTGTGCATGTTTGTGTGTGTGTTGCTGTGTGTGTGTTTCTGCGTGCATGCCCTCGTGCTTCTGTGTGTACATGTGTCTGTGTGTATGCATATATATGTGTGTGTGTTTGTGTACGCTCCCTGTGTATGTGTGATTCCCGTTGACTATCTAATCCGAGAGGCTGCTGGAAGAACAAGCGTGTCTGAGTTCTTGTCACTCCTGATTGGCAAAAGCCGGCAAAACACCCACAAACTCACCATCACAGCCTTGGCATCAGAAGCCAAGGATGCCACGCTGTCACGACCAAAGACTCCCTCCATCTGTCCGCATACTTTCAAAATTTAGTAGCAACTTCGTTTCTATCTCACGTTTCCACTGTAAACAAAGTAGATGTCTTATTTTTTTTTTTTAAAGAGATAAAGCCAAGTTATTTTACAAAAGAGCAGCAGAGGGCATTTGAAGCCATTGGACATAGTTTCAGTAAAGATGTTGTGATGAATCAAGCAGCTCACCAACTACTAGAACCAACACAGCAGAAACAACCTCTAAACTATTGTTATTTTCCGTCCTCTTGTCTGGTGGTTGTGTGTGTGTGTGTGTGTGTGTGTGTGTGTGTGTGTGTGTGTGTGTGTGTGTGTGTGTGTGTGTGTGTGTGTGTGTGTGTGTGTGTGTGTGTGTGTGTGTGTGTGTGTGTGTGTGTGTGTGAGAGAGAGAGAGAGAAAGAGAGAGAGAGTCTGTGATTGAGTGCAAGTATATTAAAGAGTCACTGCTTCACGCTGTTTTAAAGTCATACACACACACCCCGCTGCACCACTGCAATCCCATAGATCAATAGTGTTTAAGCAGAAAGCTAGGAGCTAGTGGGGGGGCTAGGTGAGGGAAGTGAGAGTGTGCTCTAAATGCCACAGTGCTAATTAAGGATTATTCAGGATGAACTCCTTTTCTTTAAAAGGAACAAAATGGGCCCCGCGAGGGTCTGACACAGAATGGCTCCCCAAGGCCTCTGCCATCTGTGATTCAGGGGCAGGCCAGTGAAACTGCATACACACAGAGAACCAAACAAATAAAGAACCTGGTGTTTCTTCTACCAGTGTTAACATTCAAAAGCATCTGTCTGCACACTGAATACCCATATAAAACTATTTGTATATACCAATTAAACAGCTGGGCATTTCCATGTAAAAAGCATCAACATGGGACGTTTATAGGAGCATGTCAAATTGGTTTTCAAATGAAAGCTACGAGTCTATATATTTTTTTTAATGAAAGCATATTAACATTTTTCTAACATTTTCCATCCCCAAAAAATTGGATGAAGCAAAAGCTTTGATTTGTACGGAAACAGATGGGAAAAAGAGAAGGAACCCGCACACTGCTCTTGATACTATCACTGATCTTTAACCCTCCTGTTGTGTTCGTTTAATGTTCATTAACCTGTCTGGCACCGGGGTTCCGCTAGCGGAACTCCTCCCACATTCCACTGAAAAGGCAGAGCGCGAAATTCAAAAAATTCAAAAAACTTTCACACATTAACAAGTCCAATACAGCAAATGAAAGATACACATCTTGTGAATCCAGTCAACATGTCCGATTTTTTAAATGTTTTACAGCGAAAACACCACGTATATTTATGTTAGCTCACCACCAAATACAAAAAAGCACAGACATTTTTCACAGCACAGGTAGCATGCACAAAACCAACCTAACTAACCAAGAACCAACCAAACTAACCAAGAAACAACTTCATCAGATGACAGTCTTATAACAAGTTATACAATAAATATATGTTTTGTTCGAAAAATGTGCATATTTGAGGTATAAATCATAGTTTTACATTGCAGCTACAATCGGAAATAGCACCGAAGCAGCTAGAACAATTACAGAGACCAAATTGAAATACCTAAATACTCATCATAAAACATTTATGAAAAATACATGGTGTACAGCAAATTAAAGACAAACATCTTGTGAATCCAGCCAATGTTTCCGATTCTTTAACTGTTTTACAGCGAAAACACAATATGGCATTATATTAGCTTACTACAATAGCCAACCACACAACAGCATTGATTCGTTAGGCACGTTAGCGATATCGAATAAACCATCAAAAGATATACATTTTTTCACTAACCTTCTCAAACTTCATCAGATGACAGTCCTATAACATCATATTACACAATACATATATGGTTTGTTCGAAAATGTGCATATTTAGAGCTGAAATCCATGGTTATACATTGTGAAAACTTACCATCTTTTTCCCAGAATGTCCGGATAAATTTCTGACACTCACCTATTCTAATCAAATAACTATTCATAGACTTTACTAAAAAATACATGTTGGACAGCAAATTAAAGATAGCTTAGTTCTTAATGCAATCGCCGTGTTAGAATTCTAAAAATAACTTCATTACGACATGCAGCTTACATTATGGCGAGAGAGCGCCCAAAATCTGGGCGCAAACTAATAGTACACATGTTCGACAGATATATGAAATAACATCATAAATGTGTCCTACTTTTGATGATCTTCCATCAGAATGTTGTACAAGGGGTCCTTCGTCCAGAACAATCGTTGTTTGGTTTTAGAACGGCCTTTTTCCCTCTCGATTTAGCAAGCAAAACTTGCCAAGTGGCGCGAAGCTCTCCATCGTCAACAAACTCAGAGAACGGAACACGCCAAAACTCCCGAAAAATTTCAATAATCTGATTAAACTATATTGAAAAAACATACTTTACGATGATATTGTCACATTTATCAAATAAAATCAAAGCCGGAGATATAAGACGTCTATAGCGAATGCTTTTCAGAAGCCAATACTGGTGACCTTTATGCGCTTCCTGAACAAAGGAATTCTGGGGTCATGTCATTCCAAGCTCTATCTTTTGACCATAGAAATACCTAGAAACCCCATTTCACCTCACAGCCTATTGACATCTAGTGGAAGGCATATGAAGTGCATGTATACTAATAGATATCAAGCACATTTATAGGCAGGCCCTGGAACAGAGCCTCGATTTAAGATTTTTCACTTTCTGACAGGAAGTTTGCTCCAAAATGAGTTCTGTTTTACTCACAGATTTAATTCAAACGGTTTTAGAAACTTGAGAGTGTTTTCTATCTAATAGTAATAATAATATGCATATTGTATGAGCAAGAATTGAGTACGAGGCCGTTTGAAATGGGCACCTTTCATCCAAGTTACTCAATACTGCCCCTGCAGCCCAAAGAAGTTAAAGTTCATAGGAGCAACAAGTAAAAGTAGACCTACCAATTAGTTAGCATTTTTAAAGATTCAAAGTTTGTTAATGAATTACTAAGCAATTAAAACTCGTAATTCTGTTACCAAATCTGTAACAGACTGACTCAAAAAATCAGTAACGCAATTACTGCAATTTAATTGACTACAAATCAAAATCAAAGTAGTCATAAAACAACGTTGGGTCTAGCTACTGTCCTCCCTTCCACTGGCATAATGTCTCTCTTTCCAGTTAATGTCACCTCTCCCGGTTCTTACTGACACCTACCACCTACCCTCTTTCCATTTACTGTAACACGCATCCTCACCCACTGAGCACCGACCCTACATGGATGTTGAAAAGTAGTTTGGTAAGTCCGCCCTGGGCGGACCAAAGCTGAACCAGTCATTGATGTCTATGTTTCATAGTACAGTACAGCACAGCACAGTAGAGTTCAGTACAGTACATTAAAGTAAAGAAAAGTAGAGTACAGTAGTGTACCGTACTGTACTGAACACATACAGTTGAAGTCGGAAGTTTACATACACTTAGGTTGGAGTCATTAAAACTCGTTTTTCAACCATTTCTTGTTAACAAACTATAGTTTTGGCAAGTCGGTTAGGACATCTGCTTTGTGCATGACACAAGTCATTTTTCAAACAATTGTTTACAGACAGATTATTTCACTGTATCACAATTCCAGTGGGTCAGAGGTTTACATACACTAAGTTGACTGTGCCTTTAAACAGCTTGGAAAATTCCAGAAAAGATGTCATGGCTTTAGAAGCTTCTGATAGGCTAATTGACATCATTTGTGTCAAATGGAGCTGTACCTGTGGGTGTATTTCAAGGCCTACCTTCAAACTCAGTGTCACTTTGCTTGACATCATGAGAAAATCTAAAGAAATCAGCCAAGACCTCAGAAAAAAATTGCAGACCTCCACAAGTCTGGTTCATCCTTGGGAACAATTTCCAAATGCCTGAAGGTACCACGTTCATCTGTACAAACAATAGTACGCAAGTATAAAGACCATGGGACGACGCGGCCATCGTACCGCTCAGGAAGGAGACACGTTCTGTCTCCTAGAGATGAACATACTTTAGTGCGAAAAGTGCAAATCAATCCCAGAACAACAGCAAAGGACCTTGTGAAGATGCTGGAGGAAACAGGTACAAAAGTATCTATATCCACAGTAAAATTAGTCCTATATCGACATAACCTGAAAGGCCGCTCAGCAAGGAAGAAGCCACTGCTCCAAAACCACCATAAAAAGCCAGACTACGGTTTGCAACTGCACATGGGGACAAAGATCATACTTTTTGGAGAAATGTCCTCTGGTCTGATGAAACAAAAATAGAACTGTTTGGCCATAATGATCATCGTTATGTTTGGAGGAAAAAGGGGGAGGCTTGCAAGCCAAAGAACACCACCCCAACCGTGAAGCACAGGGGTGGCAGCATCATGTTATGGGGGTGCTTTGATGCAGGAGGGACTGGTGCACTTCACAAAATAGATGGCATCATGAGGGAGGAAAATTATGTGGATATATTGAAGCAACATCTCAAGACATCAGTCAGGAAGTTAAAGCTTGGTCGCAAATGGACAATGATCCCAAACATACTTCCAAAGTTGTGGCAAAATGGCTTAAGGACAACAAAGTCAAGGTATTGGAGTGGCCATCAAAAAGCCCTGACCTCAATCCTATAGAACATTTGTGAGCAGTATTGAAAAAGCATGTGCGTGCAAGGAGGCCTACAAACCTGACTCAGTTACACCAGCTCTGTCAGGAGGAATGGGCCAAAATTCACCTAACTTATTGTGGGAAGCTTGTAGAAGTCTACCCGAAACGTTTGACTTAAGTTAAACAATTTAAAGGCAATGCTACCAAATACTAATTGAGTGTATGTAAACGTCTGACCCACTGGGAATGTGATGAAAGAAATAATAGCTGAAATAAATAATTCTCTCTACTATTATTCTGACATTTCACATTCTTAAAATAAAGTGGTGATCCTAACTGACCTAATGACAGGGAATCTTTGCTAGGATTAAATGTCAGGAATTGTGAAAAACTGAGTTTAAATGTATTTGGCTAAGGTGTATGTAAACTTCCGACTTTACTGTAGTCTACCTTACTCTACTGTGCTGTACTGTACTGTACTGTCTAGACATGTGAAACACATCTATGATTGGTTCAGATTTGGTCTGGTCCAGATCAACCAAATGTGATCTTGTTTGGGGGGTGGAGGTCATTCGAATAATAGCCAGTGTGTAGAATAACAACCACAAACGCAAAATGAGAATATTGCATATTTCTACCTGTGCTTATTCAGGATACATCACTATGAAGAGAATGATATTATTATCAATAATTATGTATTTCTGTGTAGTACAGATCAGGGACCAATGGTGTAATTCCGTTACCGTAATTGCATTGCCAGATGTAAATCCACTTATCCTATTGTAGTTCAATAACCAAAACAATTGTTTTCAACTCAAGGGAGGTTTCTCAATGTGCATACCACCGTGCTCCGAGCACACAAATTGGAGAATGCATCAGTCGGAGTCCAAATCAAAGTATGCGAAATGGAGCATGGAGGGAACATCTTGGATGCCTACTCCGCTTGTACACATTTCAAAGCATGCATCGATTCAAGCTTCAATGAAAAGTATAGACAGCAATATGGCGCAACCACGTAAAAACTGTGCAACATTCTTGAAATCAATGGTGGACATTATTTGGGCTATAGCAAGATAAAATAACCCCCGATGTCAGAATGAAATGTTGCCTATTCACATCTCATATGTTGCCTGAATACAATGTTTTATCTTGATACGTTAATAAATACATTCTGTGTTATTTTTGGCATGTTTACCTGCCTACAATACCCACTGTAGTGTGTGTAGATCACAACCCAATAGTAAATCTATAAGGCTAACTGGCTGGCTAGCCACGAAGAATTGTTCGATTCTCGTGTCCCAACTCCTGCCCTCTCACTTCAGAAAATACAATCTGACAGTGAGGACGGTGACCAGTGCTGACTGCGTGATAATATCAGCCAACCACAACTGGTTGTAGTCACTGGGAAGTCCCACAAGAGATACTCTCTCAGTGCTGCCCTCCTCTGGAAAGATATCCTCCTAGCTGTCGGGTCCGTGTATCATCCGGGTAGCTAGTACCAGGTTACATTGACATGTTTTACCAGGGTTGCTGTGTAGTAGCTCATATACCCATCGATCATGACACGTGATAGCTAGCCAGGTAACTTAAGCAGCTTGCTAAATAACCATGGATGATGACTTGGGATAGCTACTGCACTAGCAGCAAGTTACCTTTTGCTAGTAGACAAGTAGGGTCATTAGCTATCTATGTGAATGTTCTATATCAGCATGATGTTAAAAATGTTGCAAGCTAATGTATATAACACAAACACAAGTAGTGTCTTGCTAAAGTTATTTAGATTAGCTAGCTACTTTCACTAACCAAATTTCTGTGCAGCAATTGCTGATGCATTTTAGTCTAAAAGGTCAAAAGTAATGCAGAAGCATGGGAGTGTAATGTCAAATGTATGCGTTCTCCACACTCTTGTCCTATTAAGAATTTACACTAGAGAATGCCCTCGAGGAACGCACTCAGAGAATGGGAGTGTGGAAACCGGTAGTATGCATATTGAGAAACACTCAAGTTGTCATGTCATAGCTGACACCCCATTCTTTCTGCAAACATCTTTGAATCGTAATTCATAGTTTTAGGACAACGTTGTCGCATAAAAAACCAAGGACAATTTTTTTATAAGAATTCTGTTGCCAAATTATGCATTCTGCACACTTCTTCCAATAATTGTGTTTTTGTAAAATGTTCTGTAAATTGTTCAAAATACTCATTTTGCAAAGAGTTGTATGGATTGTTAAACTTTGAAATCAATGGTTTTTGTTTGGCATACCTTTTAAAGGGAACAATCTGAGTCAATGCGTAATTCCGTTACCGTTCAATTGCCCAGCTGCATATCAAATTAGTAAATCAAGGGTTTTACAAATGTGGCCTTTTGCTGCTGTTGGTTTTCCCAGTATGAACTCTTCCAAAAACATGACCCCCAACACACTCTCCTGGCCATTTGTGACAAACAAACTCAAGGGCCAAGCACTTTGCCAGATCCTAACTCTTTACTACTACAGTGTTTACCCAATGCTTTATCTCTACGATTTACAGCAAAACATAGTAGAGCGACAGGTAAATGTAAAGATACGGCTGCTGATTGACATTTTAGGGAGACAGACAGAGAGAGAGAGAGGGAGGGGGGAGAGAGAGGAGAGAGAGAGGAGAGAGAGAGGAGAGAGAGAGGAGAGAGAGAGGAGAGAGAGAGAGAGAGAGAGAGGAGAGCGAGAGACAGAGAGAGGAGAGAGAGAGAGGAGAGAGAGAGACAGAGAGAGAGAGAGAGAGAGGGGAGAGAGAGAGAGAGGGGAGAGAGAGAGAGAGGGGAGAGAGAGGAGAGAGAGAGAGAGAGGAGAGAGAGAGAGGGGAGAGAGAGAGAGAGAGAGGGGAGAGAGAGAGAGAGAGAGGGGAGAGAGAGAGAGAGAGGAGAGAGAGAGAAAGAGAAAGAGAAAGAGAGAGAGAGAAAGAGAAAGAGAAAGAGAGAGAGAGAAAGAGAACGAGAAAGAGAAAGAGAGAGAGAGAAAGAGAACGAGAAAGAGAGAGAGAGAGGGAGGGGAGAGAGAGAGAGAAACAAACACCGGATGGCTTGGGCTAGCCCACGCTGTTCCTTGTCATTTTGCCAGCCTGGCTCTGTGATGTGGCTTGGCTTCGGACATTAATCATTGATGACTCTGGAGAGCATGGGTCTCCTGTGTGTGTGTGTGTGTGCGTGTGTGTGTGTGTGTGTGTCACTGCCAGCAGTGTTATATACAGTCATGGCTTCTGTGCAGTGGACACTGGACTACAGAGTCTCAGGGGAAATCTGAGCCCCTCATATCAGCAGTACCCTCCCTCTATCATATTAACCCCACAGAGACACGGATACACACACACACAGGTGGTCCGCTGTGACACTGATAACCATCTGTGAATAAATATGTAGGCTCTGGTGTATCTGTCTGTTTATGCGTTTATGTTTGTGTGTGTTTGTCCTGCATGCTGTTATTATGTGTAGATATTTAGGAGTTTACCTCATCCTGTGTTTGTGTTTATATTTGTGTCCGCCCATGTCCATGTCTTCCTCTGTGTGTGTGTGTGTGTGTGTGTGTGTGTGTGTGTGTGTGTGTGTGTGTGTGTGTGTGTGTGTGTGTGGTTTATGTGTGTGTTTGTATCCAGCCATGTCCATGTCTGTCTCTGTGTGTGTGTCCGCCCATGTCCATGTCTGTGTGTGTGTGTGTGTGTCCAGCCATGTACATGTCTCTGTGTGTGTGTGTACGTTATGTGTCCGTGTGTTTCAGAGAAATGTGAGAATCCTTGAGTTGTGGTGCATAGACTTAGTGTCTGACAGCCGGGCCCTGGGGAAAGCCTTATCCTGACACCTCGGAGACGCAGAGGAAAAAGCATAAACACACTTATCCTCTGTGGAGATGCACCACTGGCTAAAAATAACCCTGATGTTCACCACACGTTGTTACTCCTCACCGCCTACAAGTGAGAAAATATAATCACGCTTACCAATGTCTATTCTCAGACCACACGGTTTCAAGAAACCGAGAGCACTAATCACCTCCTTTCTCTCCACTTAAACAGCATCAATTAGAGTAAAGATTATTAAAGAATGTGTTCTCAAACGTCGTATATCATATTAACACCCCATTCTGTCACTTCTCCTGAGTTTTCAGTCAACATCTATGCATTTTCTTCTGATCTACTACACGCTAAATAAAGCTATCAGCTAATGAAACCACAGTGTTGAAATCCTATTTATGGCCATCTACGTATCCCTCAGAAGATGAACATGACAGGAATAAGTTGTGTTAAGAAGATAACAGTATGCTACCTATATAGACCAGTGGCATGGGTTTATAGATGCCAACGGAAGCCAGGCTGCCCCAAAAAATCATTATGTTACTTTAATATCAATTTCATCTGAGCGAGGGAAACAGCGCCCTCTAAAGCCCACACAGTTCTGTGGCGTCGTCTGTCATCTGTGGCGTCGTGCTATCACTATGCACCGTGCAGCCGAGCAGACTGGGTAAAAATGACAGATGCATTAAGATGTAATGGGGCGGTCAGTAAAACAAACCTTTGCATCAGAGCATTGCTCTGTCTGCCACATCTCCAGCATCATCAGGACGCTGACTTTGACAGATCGGCCACTCGCCTTTCAATGACAGCCATTGAGAGAGAGAAAGAAAAAAGAGAGGGAGGCAGCAATGTCTCTTAAGCTGTAGACCCCATTACTTTGAAAGTAGAAAACAATGAAATAAAGAATAGAGAGAGAGAGAGAGATAGATAATGGGCTTGTTTTGAGGTTTCATTTTGAGTCACTCAACTTTTTCTCGCGGAGAGCAGGAGGAACAATGCCGGCTCTCACTCACCGGGACTATCTTGATTGCCACAGTAACGGCTCTTCTGTCCAAGGGCCAATCGGGCGCCTCTTTGTCAATAAAGAAGGTGAGTAGCAGCCTCTCTGGCTGGAGTGACCCGCCACAATTGCTACTTGACCTGTGTCACATCCCAGGCGCGAGAAAATACACACACCGGTAGAGAATACTCACTGTCAAGTCAACAGCAAACACCCACCAGACAGCATGTATAGGGAATAATACACAGCCTCGTGTCACTTCACTTGGTACGAGAAACAGAGAACTGCAACAGAAGGCGACTCCGGAACAAGGTGATACAGACTACGAATGACTGCCATTTACACACGCTGAGCGATTGAAGTAGACTAAATAATATCATAGACTGTCTGCTGCTTTTATGTTCCATTGAGGTTTTTTGTGTACATACAAATACTTGCTTGTTGATACTCACGCAGAGCTTTTACACACAGCAAGAAACAGGCACAATGCATTGTGGGCTTTGTGGTGACACACCTGGATCTCTGGGGGTCCAATGGGATCCCACGTTTTCTGATAACAAGACAGATGTCTGACTGATAATTTTCTCAACATGTTGTCAAGGTGAATTCACGGGTGTGTTCAGTACACGACACATTCTATGTAACAACGGGGCTTGTTGTTAATTGGAATGACAAAGGGGAGAGACTTCCTGTAGAATCTATAATACCACCTTTTGAGAAGATGATGCAGGTGTATCTACAGTGTAGACGACACCAAAATGTGGTATAATCAACACAACGAGACAGATGAACAGCCATGTGAAAAAACACTGCCTGACTCAACAGCAGAGAGAGAGAGAGAGAGAGAGAGAGAGAGAGAGAGAGAGAGAGAGAGAGAGAGAGAGAGAGAGAGAGAGAGAGAGAGAGAGAGAGAGAGAGAGAGAGAGAGAGAGAGAGAGAGAGAGAGAGAGAGATTCAACAGTCGGCAGTCACATTACAAATACCTTTGGGAGCCGGCCACATTAAAAGTACAAAGAGTGTGATAGGAAGCCATATTAATGCTTATTTAATGAGCTTGGCCCTTCTGTCCCCAGCCTGGCACTCTGTGGGCCTGGTTCTTTGTCTGGTTCTCCCTCCCCACTCCACCACCACATCTGGGGCCTAGTAACTCAAACTATAGGATTACTGGGAAAAGAAGAGTCATTTCATACGGACATGCTCCCTCTGAGGGGAGGGAGGGGAAAGGAAAGGAGGGGACAGGAAAGCATGGTGAATCCCTTTCCTAATCACAGACTGACTCATCTCCTAATCCCATTCTGACATGGGAATGTCCTGTTATCACAGGCTGGTGGGAGGGTTACACAGAAAAACAAGGCCGGGAGATGTTTCATTACGAGACAAAGTAGCTTAAATTACCATTTATAAACTATGTTCAAACAAAACCAGACATGCTGAGCTTAACGCTCCCTCTAACGCAGACTTATTAAGCCTGATACACACGGGTACATTTCAGAACCCAATACACCATATACTGTATGTGCACTACCTAACAGAAATTCACTGGCTCACATAGGCTTAAGCTGAAACTGAAAGAGATGGAAGGAGGCAGTATTAGCAGGGAGCGAGGCAGGGAGAGTCAGAGTGAGACAATGGGAAGATCTCAGTTGCATACTCCCTTTTGTCCCCGCTCCTCGTCTCCTTCTCAAAACCCATTGGATGAGAAAGCCATAGGTCCCTCCCCTCTGACCTCCTCCTCCAGTGGGTTTTGAGAAGGAGACGAGGCGAGAGGACGCGCGGAGTATGCAATTGAGATTTTTCCAAGGGGAGAGAGTAGGAGAGAGCCAAGGAAATAGGCCTCACTGGATTTTCCTTCTCTGACTAGATGAACTGGAATGAAACAGGAAAAAAAAAACATTTAAACTGCTCATCTGTATCAAACAGAACAGACAGGCCCATAACTCACCAGCAACAATTATCCAGGGTGCATTACATTAACAGCCCCACACCATTATAATTTGGCTCAATTTCTCCTTCAGACTGGCTGTTTTGTCAGTGAGATATCAGAGTTATAACCAGAACTCACACTGAGTGATAACTCAGAAAAAAACACGTACAAGGAACAAAACACACCCATATACAGACATGGGCACACACACTCGCAACACACATCATATCCTGGTATGTACAACACAAAACAACATTCCTCCTGTGACTTGTTTAAACCTCCAGAACAGGTACTGTAGAATTTTGATCCAATCTTGGCACCAAACCTGACCAACTGAGCTAATTGATCAGTTCAGTGATTGCCTAAATTCAACACACCTGGTCTTGCAGGTGGGTTAAATCAAAAACATGAAGTGCTTGTGTGTGTGTGTGTGTGTGTGTGTGTATGCATCAAAGAGCACAGTCTTGGAGGTTGACAGAGTGTGTTGTTGTAATTTGTAACCCTTAAGGAACATCGGCTGGTTCGCCACTTTGAATTTCCACCCTTCTCTAACTGTCAAGTCCTGACCAAAGAGAGCCCTTGGTTCTCTATGGTGTAGTAGGTCAGGGTGTGACTAGAGGGTGTTCTAGTTCTAGATTTCTATGTTGGTGTTTTGTATGGTTCCCAATTAGAGGCAGCTGGTAATCGTTGCCTCTAATTGGGGATCATATTTAGGTAGCCATTTTTCCCACCTGTGTTTGTGGGATATTATTTGTGTTTGTGCTTGTAGCACCACTGAGGTTACATTTCGTTGCCTGTTTATTGGTTTTTTGAGAAGTTTCACTGCAAATAAAGATGTGGAACTGAACACACGCTGCGCCTTGGTCCCGTTCTTATTACGAACGTGACACTAACGAGGTTACCCCAGGAGGCCCTCCCCCCTAAACCCTCTTCTCTCACTTGTTTTTTACAATAATCCCCAAGTGGTAGAACATGGGTGGGAGGTAAGTCACATTTTGTCACAATTGTTGAGTTTGAAGGTAGCATCCATCCTTTATTAACAGTATGGAGAGCGAGACGGGGATCTGTGAATGCTTGACTAGCTCTGATTTGACGGGGACTTCAGTAACAGAGTTACCACAGCGATAGTGACGAACAAGAAGCTTTGTTTCAAAGCCATGTTTGTTTACTTGTTTTGATTATTTATTTTGTAGGACATGAATTTAGGCAGACAAGGAGACAGTGGAAATTATCAAGTAAATAATGAAGAACATTTTCATGTGAAAAGTGACGGGTGAGAGTTTTAACTACTCTCAACTCATATTTGATTAAAATGTGTGTTCTTTGTAATCTTTTTCCGGGGGTTTCTTCTCTAAAATGGTCCTTATCAGACATTTTCATAGATCAAACGCTGCCTCAAGGGGAAAAGCGGGGGGAAGTAGAACAAGGTCACATGTCGGGTCTGGCCTCCGCAACAGGGCCATAACTACATATGAGTACACCGAGGTCTGGACCTATGGAAATAAAATAAAATAATAATTTAAACAGGAAGAAAGAGTGTAAAAACATTAGGATGGCATAAACTGGTGAAGCTATGATCCCTTATTGCTGTCACTTGTTAAAGCCACTTCGATCAGTGTAGATGAATGGGAGGAGACAGGTTAAAGAAGGATTTTTATGCCTTGAGAGAATTGAGACATGGATTGGGTATGTGTGCCATTCAGAGGGTGAAAGGGCAAGACAAAAGATTTAAGTGCTTTTGAACCGGGTTTTGTAGCAGGTGCCAGGCGCATCAGTATGAATGTGTCAAGAACTGCAACGCTGCTGTGTTTTTTGCGCTCAACAGTATGTATGTATGTATGCAACCCCCCATGTATATCAAAAATGGTCCACCACCCAAAGACATCCAGTTAACTTGACACAACATGCCTGTGGAACACTTTTGAGACCCTGTAGAGTCATGCCTCGACAAATTGAGGCTGTTCTGAGGGCAAAAGTGTGTGGGGGGAGTGGGGAGGTGCAACTCAATATTAGGAAGGTGTTCTCTAATGTTGTGTACACTCAGTGTATTCATAGTGAACAATAAAGAAAATATTGCACCCAGCGTTGATCAAACCTCAGAACGATTGTGGAATCATGAACAGCGGTTTGTTCGTTATGTTCGCCTGCGTCCCCCAGATTTACCTCAGAGATTTTTCTCTCAAGAGGCACGGATGTTTGCCGAACAAAATATAACATCCCGCAACTCCTGCCGCGTGTACAGACACCCCCCAAACAAAGGAAAACTGACTCTCTGAGAATGAGTGCACAAGTAGATAGGCGCTTATAGACACACTATATATATACAAATATATGTGGACACCCATTCAAATTAGTGGATTTAGCTATTTCAGCCACGCCTGTTGCTGACAGGTGTATAAAATCGAGCACACAGCAATTCAATCTCCATAGACAAACAGTGGCAGTGGAATGGCTTTACTGAAGAGGTCAGTGACTTTCAACGTGGCACGGTCATAGGATGTCACCTTTCCAACAAGTCAGTTCATAACGTTTCTGCCCTGCTAGTGCTGCCCCGGTCAACTGTAAGTGCTGTTATTGTGAAGTAGACACGTCTAGGAAGAACAAGAATGTGCAATGCCAAGCGTCGGCTGGAGTGGTGTAAAGCTTGCAGCCATTGGATTCTGGAGCAGTGGAAACGTGTTCTCTGGAGTGATGAATCACACTTCATCATCTGGCAGTTCGACAGACGAATCGGGGTTTGGTGGATACCAGGAGAATGCTACCTGCCCCAATGCATAGTGCCCACTGAAAAGTTTGGTGGATGAGGAATAACGGTCTGGGGCTGTTATTCATGGTTCGGGCTAGGCCCCTTAGTTCCAGTAAAATTTTAACGCTACAGCATACAATTATATTCACATTTTATTTGTCACATGCGCCGAATACAACAAGGGTAGACCTTACCGTGAAATGCTTACTAGCCCTTAACCAGCAGTGAAGTTCAAGAAGAGTTAAGAAAATATTTACCAAATAAACTAAAGTAAAAAATTTAAAATAATAAAAAGTAACACAATAACATAACAATAACGAGGCTATATACAGGGGGTCAGTGTGCAGGGGTACAGGTTAGTTGAGGTCATTTGTACATGTAGGTAGGAGTGAAGTGACTATGCATAGATAATAAAAAGCGAGTAGCAGCAGTGTACACATTAGGGGGGGGGTTCAATGTAAATAGTCCGGTGGCCATTTGATTAATTGTTCTGCAGTCTTATGGCTTGGGGTTAGAAGAGTTCCATACAGAAATGGTTTGTCGAGATTGGTGTGGAAGAACTTGACTGGCCTGAGCCCTGACCTTAACCCCATCAAACACCGTTGGGATGAATTGGAACGTCGACTGCGAGCCAATGGAGACTGTGAAAGCAGAAAAGGGGGGACCAACTCCACATTGATTTTGGAATAAGATGTTCGACGAGCACTTTTGGTCATGTAGTGTAGGTCAATCAGTCAGGTAGCTAGCTGCCAGCAGAGACTTTTATTGTAATAACATTGAAGAGGCTCTGGCTAGTATTACTTAGCCAGCTGAAGGATGACGTAAGAAGCTAATGTTAAGCGGAGCCTACCTCAGCAGAAGCAAAAAAGTCTCTATAAGTTCTCATAATAACTTAACTTTACATAGAGTAGGCTACTGAGGCAGACAGTGAGGTGGTGCTCAGTGGTGAGCCTTAGGCAGGCTGCAATGCATGCAGGAGGAAGCAGAGGAGACAGAGAGAGAGAGGAAGCGAGCAGAGATAGAGGTTAGTGGTTCCCAAACTTAGGGTCGGGCCCTATGTGGGGTCCCCTGACAAAAGCTATACTAATCTTGTCAAACTTAACAAAATCGAAGATATGTTTCAATGTGAACATCTCCACTTTGGCCTATCTTCCCTATAGGCCAACATTCAAATGCTACCAACATGCGAACAGTATAGTTCTAAACATGTCATACGTTTTGTTTTTATTGGTTTTTATCCTGATCGCACACTGGAGTTTATAGTTTACCCATTACCCACTGTTTTTACCACTACATCACCGGTATTAATACAGAATCGTAACTAATATTCTATTAATTCATGTGAATGTGATAATATGATCATCTGTGTGCTCAATTGATGTCTGTTTGTGTGGCGTTTGATTAATAATGACTAGGAATGCAAACGTGAACACTATGTCATTTCAGAAAAGAAATATTTTTGGAAAGAATTGATGATTTTATGCAATTCATCATTACAACTGTTTGTACAGTCGCTAATGCTACTTGTCAGTGTGAATCATTTCTCATATTGCCACACTTTCAGAGGATATAACTTCACATTTGTATAGCTAATAGGCCATGCGTTTTCCCAAAACTCAAATTCTGTTTATGGTCCTGCTCAGCACAACCCCCATAGAGATGCGATCCCTCCACCCTCCACCCCACACAGACCAGACCAGAGAAATTAGATCCGGCCAGTTGAGAACAATGAGCCTTCTATCTCTCCTCAATGAGCTCCATGAGGATCTGCAGTTGTCTGCTCTTCCTTATTAGCTTATCTGTGACCTTTCACTCTGTGTGACTCGACAATAGAAGCGGAGTAGAATCAGAGCTTTATTTGATGAATCACAGGGGTCATCAGCCCAAAGAGAAGAGGAAACATCACCCCCTCAGTCATATGCCACTTCCTGCTCATAATCATAATCATACTGACTAAATTTCCCCTTACTAATGCTAGACTGTAAATCTTCCAATTCCCCACCGCTAACAGGGGTTGAACAAGTGAACACATGCAAGTCATATAAGTTCACCGTTTAAACAGTTTTTGCCAGGTGTTTGTACAGAACAATTCCTCCTTGACATTTCCTGTTGAATAGAAGCAACTGTAGATAGCTGATGTAACCTTTAAACAGGCAGAATCCATTCAACATCAGAGACGTTCTATGAGAGAATTCAATACCACAGCAAACGGCAGGACAAAGAAGTAGGTACACACTCTCCCGCTGGCACAACAAGGAACAAAAACATATTTGGAGATTACCTCTGCTGTTGTTCATTATTTTTCTCTTCAACCTTAGCGTCTTTTTCAAACACAGCTTGAGTGTGCACCTCTCTGGGCTTCAATACCACATTGTAATAATGTGACAAATCCTACCACCTCACTACTGCTTTTCTCTTATGTGACTTCAAAAACAATGTCTCCTTGTACACACCTCCTCTTACAATACTACATGGGAAACCTGTTCTATAATCACCACGATCGGAGAAACAATCACTCGTCCTTGAGGCCTGAAATAAACATAATTGTTCTGCAATAATCATAATAGCACAGCTTTAAAGTGTTATTGCTGTAATGTTGCCAACAATCAGGGAGAATGGCGACATAATTGCTCCTTCCCATCCATGACAGCTATCATCTAACCACACTTGGTTAAGAAACAATTACAGTAGCAGCTAATCAGCTGTTTAGAACTGTGTCTGAATCAGTGGTTTGGAGCAGCTGACAGCTGCTATTGAAGAGGAACATTCCCTCTGGTGTTTAAAGACTGCAGAGGGCAATATTGATGCTCTACGTATGAGTGAAGAGATACAGCAGCTAACAGCTAGCTTAAGTTTCAATACTCTACAATGGCTTGGGGAGGAAATATTGTGATGGAAGGAAATCCATCACAATATTAGTCACCCATTAGCTCAATAATGGACTAAGGGAGCCTAACGTTGCTCCTTATAGTCCAAGGACCTCACATGTTCTGTTTAGAGGCAAATTGGCTCAGGAAGCCAAAACAGTCAAATACTCCAACTAAACAGTTTTCGATTCTCAATTCTAGAAACACAATACAGTTCTAGAAACACAAATCCCTCTACTTTCATATCACATCAAAATAAATTCAGTAGTGCAAAGTACACTTACTGTAGACTGTTTTAACCGGTTTCAACACAGTTGCAGCCGACAGAATTCTTCAGGGACAACACATTTGTGTCGTCCGTCTTCCGTTTATTTACACACAGGTGTTCAGAGACACAGATAGCTAACTAGCACAGGTAGTCCACTCTTTCTTCCGTCTGTTTTCCGTAAAAAAGCTCTGTAACATGGAAATATGGCTGTGTGGGAAACCTAATTCTATACAGGTGTGTAGTAATTTAACTTTTGTTTTTAGAAAATAATTTCTTTTTGATATGAAAGACACGTTCCTTATGTTTCCAAAACTGTTCCGTAAGCGACGCGTGTTAAAGTTAATAGCAAGCTTCGGGCTCTTAGCAAAACTCCCCCGGTCAGAAAATGCTATCATCAATAGGCGCTAAAGCAGTTAGGGGTAGTCATCAATTTTCTGTGCCAAGCAAATCAACAGCACAATTATGTGGGCTGATAGTCAGGAATTGTCTTTATACAATCCAAACTGTGATAACCGCTGCAATTGTTTTTTCCTCTCCATTAAGTTTGCCGTTGTCCGTCTAGATAATAAGGTCATGATATTCAGAGGTGGAGATAAAACATTCAAAAAACAATCCATTTACATGGTCAACTAAATATTGGGATTTTGTTTCATTTGAATCAAAATTCCTCAATTGTTGTCACTTAGCTCGCACACCTGTGTCACACTGGAAAAGGCCTGTAGGTAAATGAACCTACCTATCACACAGAGACATAAACACACTCTGACTCCCACTGAAAAACACATAACATCCCAGTACCACACATACAGTAGCAGCGCATTAGAAATGGTTTGGCTGTGGGTAATGAAATGCACACAGTGGCAGCTTGTGTTGCCTTGGGCAACTCTTACCATGTCAACACGGATGTTTTCCGAGTTTTCTTCTTCACTCTGTACGTAGGTTAAGACCACTAGAAGTTCCTGTATGGTAATTACATACAAAAGTATGACAGGTGAAGCAGAAGCCTAATTATTTCAACATCTAAGGAGTGTCGACATTTGTCTGTTTAGTATTCTATGTCTTAGGAACATGAAAGCTTATTTGAATATTACATGCAGTCTATGAACTCTACAAAAACACAATGATTTAAGGATGAGTTGTTTCTTCTTTAGTTTTTTTTGTCTTCCATACAGTTTATTGGCATGACTTTTCCCTTATTAGTTTAACCTGTGAATAGCATGCCTATTTGCCTCTGGAAAATATAGAATGAAATCAACGGCATGTCCTATTTGTTCTACTATACCATTAAGTACCGTAGGTCACCCTTTGATTTTATATTAGCTGCATGTTATTTTTGTCCTTTTGGCAATAAAATAACATGCACGTAACCTTATGTAATAACATACCACAGCTGGAGGTTTTCTCCACTGAGGCTACCATAACTATTGATTTTAGGCTTGTATTGTTGATGATGTCAAACCATGCTCGGTATCACTGAGAACTATGATTTTACTATGAAACATGTATTTTCTCTAAGAAGCGTCTGGCTCACATACTCACCAATCTCCTCTAGAGGGTATGCTATTACCCAAAAGCAGGGTTTGGAAGGTGCTGAGCGAGTTCCTTTTGCTGGCCCCACTCTCTACCTTACTAAATAGCCCCAAAATGCTATAATGGCATCTGAGGGTGAGGATTATGAGAATGAACAGCAGGGTGCGTTCAGTTCGATTAAACATTTGCTACGTTGCATGACGGTTTGTACTGAACGACTCTCTTGAACAAACTTTGAGGTACATTTGCTCTGTTTGGTGGGTATGGCGCAGTGTGGCTTGAAGCAATGAGTGACATATTTAAAGGGCAACGGCCATGCTGACGGCGTTTGCCAACCGACAACCCAACCCCTCCCCGTTTTTCAACTGGTCGTTCAGAACGGCATCTTTTCTGTTTAATTGAACATTGCACACCGTTTTTTTTCGTCCTGAACGCAGCCCAGGTAAACACACAGAGGTGGGATGAACTGACCAATGACAGGACAGAGCAGAGTGGAACTAGCCAACGACAGGACAGAGCAGAGTGGAACTAGCCAATGACAGGACGGAAAGCACATGCCACTGTCAGGAGATGGATGCGGGGAGATGGTGAGATTCTTTATTAATGCCGAGCGAGTGTTAAGCCTTTTCATTTTTAATGATGATCACATTTTTTGGTAGCACCTCGACTTAAGTGGGTTGAGTGCCCTCCACTTCCTTCCCAAGATATAATCCTTACTTGACTCTTAACTCAGAGGATTTGATCAATCACCAAACAGCCCAAAGATAATTAAGGTATGTTCACCGTGCAATCATAAACTCTTTTGATTTGTTTCTTTTATAAGAGGAAGAGAATAATGGAATTGACTGTCTGTTGCTACATCTGGGGAAATAGCATCAATATGCAAATTAGTACTTTGATTTTAAACAGCAGGTGATACAAAACATGGTGGATATTTATATTTAATAAAACCCCACGTTTTGTTCCTTCTTGGAGAATCATTACGTATCTCTGTGGTATCTGAGGCCTTCATGCTCAAATCAGTTTAGTTTTTAGACTGATTGGTGTGGTGCACCTACTTCCTATCACTCAGAAGTTATATAGCAAGCTAAGGTGGCAATAGTTTCCCAGTTGCTTTGAATGTTTAAAATGATAGTGTAAGAACACTTTAAAGCCTAAAAAGGATAAGATGCCTAGCCACAGCAGTCAACTAGCTAGGTAGGTAGCTGTTTAACTTTCTAGCGCATTCACTAAATTGATCGTAAACAATTAACAAGCCAGTTCGCTACCACATGTTCTTATCAGAACTGTCAACACAGTAGCTAGTAAAGTAACAAGATATGTCAAATAACAGTCTAAAAACCACTTGAGGGCAAATAAATCCGATTTGACCTTTCAGACACAAGTCAGATTTGTACCTGATTTCGAACTCCCTACAAAGGTGGTTTGAAACGTGGCTTGAAATATCTGATTCCATGTGCTTTTTGGCTGCTTAGACTGCAGGAAAAATAACAGAATTTAAATCAGAAATGATTTGAGTCACTTCAACCTCCCAATGTTACTAAGCCTGAAGAGTCCAACTTTTTAATACGATTTGGAGTATTCTTATCATCTGGAGTATTCTTATCATCTGGAGTATTCTTATCATCTGGAGTATTCTTATCATCTGGAGTATTCTTATCATCTGGAGTATTCTTATCATCTGGAGTATTCTTATGATCTTCATGCTTTTTGGACTTCTGATTTGAAACATAACGTGGCATTTATCATTAACAGTATTACTAGTCAAATTAAAATACTAGAGAAGCATAAAATGCTTAGAGGGAGGGGTCTGGGATTTAAGGGGGCGGGTATTAATTGACTAATCAAGCAGAATGTATTTCTCTCTTAATTAATGAAACAGCTCATCAAATAACGACACTAACCCTCAAAATGATTTAGTAAATTACAATGCCATTATGAGTAGTGGAGGAGGAGGGAGTTGGTAAAGTAAGGCACTTAGTACTGTGGTAATTGACAAATCATGCTGAACGTGGTGGTGAGAAGTGGGAACTAGGAGAAGGTATTGGTGTCCCCTTCCTGGGATTAACAAGAACTCATTATTCCTGCTTAGTGAGTTGGAGAGAACGAACATTTTGGGGAATACAACACCCCCCCCCTCATCCTTTCACACACATGTCCCTAATGTATATGAGTTGATTGTTCTGTAAGAGAGTTAATTTTCTAGAGGAAATAAAGGAGACAAAGCAAATAACACCAAAATAATTGTATTTCAACATTTGAGTGTAAGCCGTCAAAATTAAAAAAAAATCTTGTGTTTCTTTCTTTCCTCCATAGTTTAACTTTCTAAAATAATGGATGAAGGAAGCTCCACAAGCGTCTCTCACCTGTATGTCTCTGTTAACACAATGTCTTTACCCTCTGCAGAAATCTAATAAAATCAGGGAGTAGAAAATAACATGGCTATATACAGGGAGTAGAAAATAACATGGCTATATACAGGGAGTAGAAAATAACATGGCTATATACAGGGAGTAGAAAATAACATGGCTATATACAGGGAGTAGAAAATAACATGGCTATATACAGGGAGTAGACAATAACATGGCTATATATAGGGAGTAGAAAATAACATGGCTATGTACACTAGGAAGAAAATAACATGGGTATTTACAGGGAGTAGAGAATAACATGGCTATATACAGGGAGTAGAGAATAACATGGCTATATACAGGGAGTAGAAAATAACATGGCTATATATAGGGAGTAGAAAATAACATGGCTATATACAGGGAGTATAAAATAACATGGCTATATACAGGGAGTAGAAAATAACATGGCTATATACAGGGAGTAGAAAATAACATGGCTATATACAGGGAGTAGAAAATAACATGGCTATATATAGGGAGTAGAAAATAACATGGTTATATACAGGGAGTAGAAAATAACATGGCTATATACAGGGAGTAGAAAATAACATGGTTATATACAGGGAGTAGAAAATAACATGGCTATATATAGGGAGTAGAAAATAACATGGTTATATACAGGGAGTAGAAAATAACATGGCTATATACAGGGAGTAGAAAATAACATGGCTATATACAGGGAGTATAAAATAACATGGCTATATACAGGGAGTATAAAATAACATGGTTATATACAGGGAGTATAAAATAACATGGTTATATACAGGGAGTTGAAAATAACATGGCTATATACAGGGAGTAGAACATAACATGGCTATATACAGGGAGTTGAAAATAACATGGCTATATACAGGGAGTATAAAATAACATGGCTATATACAGGGAGTTGAAAATAACATGGCTATATACAGGGAGTAGAACATAACATGGCTATATACAGGGAGTTGAAAATAACATGGCTATATACAGGGAGTTGAAAATAACATGGCTATATACAGGGAGTTGAAAATAACATGGCTATATACAGGGAGTATAAAATAACATGGTTATATACAGGGAGTATAAAATAACATGGTTATATACAGGGAGTTGAAAATAACATGGCTATATACAGGGAGTAGAACATAACATGGCTATATACAGGGAGTTGAAAATAACATGGCTATATACAGGGAGTATAAAATAACATGGCTATATACAGGGAGTTGAAAATAACATGGCTATATACAGGGAGTAGAACATAACATGGCTATATACAGGGAGTATAAAATAACATGGCTATATACAGGGAGTAGAAAATAACATGGCTATATACAGGGAGTTGAAAATAACATGGCTATATACAGGGAGTTGAAAATAACATGGCTATATATAGGGAGTTGAAAATAACATGGCTATATACAGGGAGTAGAAAATAACATGGCTATATACAGGGAGTAGAAAATAACATGGCTATATACAGGGAGTATAAAATAACATGGCTATATACAGGGAGTAGAAAATAACATGGCTATATACAGGGAGTAGAAAATAACATGGCTATATACAGGGAGTATAAAATAACATGGCTATATACAGGGAGTAGAAAATAACATGGCTATATACAGGGAGTAGAAAATAACATGGCTATATACAGGGAGTATAAAATAACATGGCTATATACAGGGAGTAGAAAATAACATGGCTATATACAGGGAGTAGAAAATAACATGGCTATATACAGGGAGTAGAAAATAACATGGTTATATACAGGGAGTAGAAAATAACATGGTTATATACAGGGAGTAGAAAATAACATGGCTATATATAGGGAGTAGAAAATAACATGGTTATATACAGGGAGTAGAAAATAACATGGCTATATACAGGGAGTAGAAAATAACATGGCTATATACAGGGAGTATAAAATAACATGGCTATATACAAGCAAGGTTGGGTAGGTTACTTTCTAACTATAGCCGTTACAGTTACTAGTTACCTGTCCAAAATTGTAATCAGTAACGTAACTTTTGGATTATCCAAACTCAGTAACGTAATCTGATTCCATTCAGTTACTTTTAGATTACTTTCTCCTTAAAAGGCATTAGAAGAAGATAACAATGTATGTTACCAATTGAACGACATCAATTGCAGGATAAATCAATGTTAAAGTTGACATAACTGGCCATATATGGATGTTACATTTTACTTCATGGGTTTGTTATGTAGGCTTCTTCTAACCCATCACTTTCTACTACATATAATAATACGATTAAATTATATCTTTACATTGAAAACCAAAGTCTATCAGAATTCCAGTCATTCCAATAAATGTTATACCCCTTGATCATCAAGAATAGGAATTGGAAATATGGAAGTATAGATTAGACAAATTGTTTTACTGGAGCATAAACCCAAAACTAATGACTTATTAGCCAGCCCTACTCTGTTGTTTATGATTTTGTTGTCACGGAGGACTGATTGGGCTCATTGATTTGAAAAACAAAATGCTGTGCTCATGGAATAACATGCTTTGAGCACGACTGAAAAGTGTTATTTACATGTGATAAATTAATGCCATATGCTCATTAGCTATGGACCCATTGTTTACCTTTTTGTTGGTGACACTTTGATATTGTCACGACTTCTCCCGAAGTCGATTACATGTAATCTATTACTCTCCAACCCTGTATACAAGGAGTAGAAAATAACATGGCTATATACAGGGAGTACCAGTACTGATTCAATGTGCAGGGTACGAGGTAATTGAGGTAGCTATGTACATATAGGTAGGGGTAAAATGACTAGGCAACAGGATAGATAAGAGACAGTAGCAGCAGCATATGAGACGGTATGATAAGAGATGGTATGCCAGCAGCATACCACCCTGCATCCCACTGCTGGCTTGCTTCTGAAGCTAAGCAGAGTTGGTCCTGGTTGGTCCCTAGATGAGAGACCAGATGCTGCTGGAAGTGGTGTTGGATGGTCAGTAGGAGGCACTCTTTCCTCTGGTCTAAAAAAATATCCCAATACGCAGTGATTGGGGACATTGACCTGTGTAGGGTGCTGTATTTCGGATGGGATGTTAAATGGGTGTCCTGTCCTCTCTGTGGTCACTAAAGATCCCATGGCACGTATTGTAAGAGTAGGGGTGGTATCCCTGGTGTCCTGGCTAAATTCCCAATCTGGCCGTCTTACCATCACGGCCAGCTAATCATCCCCAGTTTACAATTGGCTCATTCATCTCCTCTCACCTGTAACTATTCCTCAGGTTGTTACTGTAAATGAGAATGTGTTCTCAGTCAACTTACCTGGTAACATAATGGTCAATTCTATTTTTTTTTTAAATGTAAGGGGTGTGTGTGTGTGTGGTTAGAGTCCAGTGTGCGTACATAGAGTCAGTGCAAAAAAGGGTCAATGCAGGTTTTCCAGATAGCTATTTAGCAGCCTTATGGCTTGGGGGTTGAAGCTGTGCAGGGTCCTGTTGTTTCCAGACTTGGTGCACTGGTATTGCTTGCCATGCGGTACCAGAGTGAACAAAGACTGTCATTGTGTTACCAAGTCACCTCCTCACAATGAGTTCATTTTGGGTAAACACAACCTTCCAAACTGTCAATTACATTTGGAAACCTATGGCTTACATTTATAAAACGAACCAGGATCCACGTCCATTAATAGAAAGAAATGATCTGAAATATAAAATGTGCCACTGTGTAGTGACCATTGAGAATCACCAAAACGCCAATCTAAAAAACTCATCCTGGTTTTGACTCTATTTTTCTCTGTGTGTTCAGTGACAGAGAGCTCTATCATTGGTCCAGAGGCTCAAAATACAGGTAACTGACAAAATTGAGAAAAACACCGGCAAACATGTGTTTGATGTATTGATACCATTCCACCGATTCCGCTCCAGCCATTACCACGAGCCCATTCTCCCTAATTAAGGTGACACCAACCTCCTGTGCAACATAGTGTCTTAATAGGGTTTTGTGTCACCACGAAGCACCAGAACAACTTCAATGCACATTTGCATAGATTCTACAAGTAGCAGGAACTCTATTGGAGGGATGCGACACTATTCTTCCACAGGAAATTCCATAATTTGGTGTTTTGTTGATGTTGGTGGAAAACGCTGTCTCAGACTCCACTCCAGAATCTCCAATAAGTGTTCAATTGCGTTGACATCTGGTGACCGAGACGGCCTAGGGCATATGGTTTACATCGTTTTCCTGCTTATCGAACCATTCAGTGACCACTCGTGCCCTGCAGACCATGTGATCCAAGCAACCTTGTTGAATTCCAATTCCACTTTAACCTCTCTCTGTTCTCCTCTCTCTGTTTATCCTCTCTCTGTTTTCCTCTCCCTGTTTTACTCTCTGTTCTCCTCTTTGTTTTCCTCTCTCTGTTTCCTCTCTGTTTTCCTCTCTCTGTTTTCCTCTCTCTGTTTTCCTCTCTGTTTATCCTCTCTCTGTTTTCCTCTCTGTTTTTCCTCTCTCTGTTTTCCTCTCTTTGTTTTCCTCTCTGTTTTCCTCTCTGTTTATCCTCTCTCTGTTTTCCTCTCTGTTTTCCTCTCTCTGTTTTCCTCTCTCTGTTTATCCTCTCTCTGTTTTCCTCTCTGTTTTCCTCTCTCTGTTTTCCTCTCTGTTTATCCTCTCTCTGTTTTCCTCTCTGTTTTTCCTCTCTCTGTTTTCCTCTCTTTGTTTTCCTCTCTGTTTTCCTCTCTGTTTTCCTCTCTCTGTTTTCCTCTCTGTTTTCCTCTCTCTGTTTTCCTCTCTCTGTTTTCCTCTCTGTTTATCCTCTCTCTGTTTTCCTCTCTCTGTTTTCCTCTCTGTTTTCCTCTCTCTGTTTTCCTCTCTCTGTTTTCCTCTCTCTGTTTTCCTCTCTGGTCTCCTCTCTGTTCTCCTCTTTGTTTTCCTCTCTCTGTTTTCCTCTCTGTTTTCCTCTCTCTGTTTACCTTTCTCTGTTTTCCTCTCTCTGTTTTCCTCTCTGTTTTCCTCTCTGTTCTCCTCTTTGTTTTCCTTTCTCTGTTTTCCTCTCTCTGTTTTCCTCTCTGTTCTCCTCTTTGTTTTCCTCTCTCTGTTTTCCTCTCTCTGTTTTCCTCTCTCTGTTTTCCTCTCTGTTCTCCTCTTTGTTTTCCTCTCTCTGTTTTCCTCTCTCTGTTTTCCTCTCTGTTCTCCTCGTTGTTTTCCTCTCTCTGTTTTCCTCTCTCTGTTTTCCTCTCTCTGTTTTCCTCTCTCTGTTCTCCTCTCTCTGTTTTCCTCTCTCTGTTTTCCTCTCTGTTCTCCTCTTTGTTTTCCTCTCTCTGTTTTCCTCTCTCTGTTTTCCTCTCTCTGTTCTCCTCTTTGTTTTCCTTTCTCTGTTTTCCTCTCTGTTTTCCTCTCTGTTTTCCTCTCTCTGTTTTCCTCTCTCTGTTTTCCTCTCTGTTTTCCTCTCTGTTTTCCTCTCTGTTTTCCTCTCTCTGTTTTCCTCTCTGTTCTCCTCTTTGTTTTCCTCTCTCTGTTTTCCTCTCTCTGTTTTCCTCTCTGTTTTCCTCTCTGTTTTCCTCTCTGTTTTCCTCTCTCTGTTTTCCTCTCTGTTTTCCTCTCTCTGTTTTCCTCTCTCTGTTTTCCTCTCTGTTTTCCTCTCTGTTTTCCTCTCTGTTTTCCTCTCTGTTTTCCTCTCTCTGTTTTCCTCTCTATGTTTTCCTCTCTGTTTTCCTCTCTCTGTTTTCCTCTCTGTTTTCCTTTCTCTGTTTTCCTCTCTTTGTTTACCTCTCTCTGTTTTCCTCTCTGTTTTCCTCTCTGTTCTCCTTTCTCTGTTTTCCTTTCTCTGTTTTCCTCTCTCTGTTTTCCTCTCTCTGTTTTCCTCTCTGTTCACCTCTTTGTTTTCCTCTCTCTGTTTTCCTCTCTCTGTTTTCCTCTCTGTTCTCCTCTTTGTTTTCCTCTCTCTGTTTTCCTCTCTCTGTTTTCCTCTCTCTGTTTTCCTCTCTCTGTTCTCCTCTCTCTGTTTTCCTCTCTGTTCTCCTCTTTGTTTTCCTCTCTCTGTTTTCCTCTCTCTGTTTTCCTCTCTCTGTTCTCCTCTTTGTTTTCCTTTCTCTGTTTTCCTCTCTGTTTTCCTCTCTCTGTTTTCCTCTCTGTTTTCCTCTCTGTTTTCCTCTCTGTTTTCCTCTCTGTTTTCCTCTCTCTGTTTTCCTCTCTGTTCTCCTCTTTGTTTTCCTCTCTGTTTTCCTCTCTCTGTTTTCATCTCTGTTTTCCTCTCTCTGTTTTCCTCTCTCTGTTTTCCTCTCTGTTTTCCTCTCTGTTTTCTTCTCTCTGTTTTCCTCTCTGTTTTCTTCTCTCTGTTTTCCTCTCTCTGTTTTCCTCTCTCTGTTTTCCTCTCTGTTTTCCTCTCTGTTTTCCTCTCTCTGTTTTCCTCTCTCTGTTTTCCTCTCTCTGTTTTCCTCTCTCTGTTTTCCTCTCTGTTTTCCTCTCTCTGTTTTCCTCTCTCTGTTTTCCTCTCTCTGTTCTCCTCTTTGTTTTCCTTTCTCTGTTTTCCTCTCTGTTTTCCTCTCTGTTTTCCTCTCTGTTTTCCTCTCTGTTTTCCTCTCTCTGTTTTCCTTTCTCTGTTTTCCTCTCTCTGTTTTCCTCTCTCTGTTTTCCTCTCTGTTTTCCTCTCTCTGTTTTCCTCTCTCTGTTTTCCTCTCTCTGTTTTCCTCTCTCTGTTTTACTCTCTGTTGTCCTCTCTGTTTTCCTCTCTCTGTTTTACTCTCTCTGTTCTCCTCTTTGTTTTCCTCTCTCTCTTTTACTCTCTCTGTTCTCCTCTCTCTGTTTTCCTCTCTCTGTTTTACTCTCTCTGTTTTACTCTCTCTGTCCTCCTCTCTCTGTTCTCCTCTCTCTGTTTTACTCTCTCTGTTTTACTCTCTCTGTTTTACTCTCTCTGTTTTACTCTCTCTGTTTTACTCTCTCTGTTCTCCTCTCTCTGTTTTACTCTCTCGGTTCTCCTCTCTCTATTTTTTACTTTCTGTTTTTTCCTCTCTATTTCCTCTCTGTTTTCCCCTCTCTGGAGAGCAGCACAAATGGACAACACTGTAGACTCTAAAAATGGTTTCAAAGAACAATGATGAATGTAGAAGGAAACTTGCTTTGGTAAAAGCAGAGTAGAGATACTTAACATTTGAGAGATATAAAATTGATGAGAGAGAGAGGGAGAGAAGGAGAGTGAGTCTGATGGGGGCATTGGGGCGATGTGCTACAGGTCTCTGTGCGTATGCCCTGAAGGAATTTAATTGTGTTGAGGTTAAGGGGTTGGGGGATTCATCTGGAACGTGTTCTGGAGCGGCTTCCTTTCGGTGAGATGTCAGCCACACTCAAACACATAGCTGAGTGCGAACAGAGCACAGAAAGAGGGAGGGAGAGGCAGAAGGAGAGAATGAAGGAGAAACATGAGGAAAATAAGCCAATTATTCAGAGGCAGGTATCCGGGAGGTATGGAGCGCCGAGGGGATTCCCCCGTGTGATGAGATCAGGTGTCTCTGAACGCACTAATTAGAAGTTCCGCTCGGGGATCAGCTCGCTAGGTCTGACTCTTTAACCCAGAGGAAGATCCCTCAGTAAAGGCACTGTTCCCTCTCACCCTTCTGCCATCTCCTTTTCTCTCTTCTCTCTCGTCTTTTTCCCTTTTCCCTTGTTTTTTTTGCATTTGACTCTGACAAATCCCGAAGCTTCTTGTTTTAGAAGAAAGTCTAATGTTGACAGGTCGTCTCTGTGACAATAACAAACCGTGTGACTGTCATTAGTACGAAGCCAGAGAGGCTAGATTTGCTGAGGCACAGAAAACTCTTTAAACAGGACAATTGGATTACTCCAGTATTAAAGGAGGAGAGGGAGGCACCCAGCCTCTACTCCAAAGTTAATGAAGAGAAACAACCACATACTGATGTAACTCTTCTCCCACTGACCATCCTGTTCTAATACTGTAATAACCAAATAACAGTGTTTACCTGAATCCCTTTGTTCCCACCAGCAACAGGTGAGTCTTCGAGTAGTCAGTTAGAAATGAAGATGGATCCCAAAAACACAGGCAGTGCAACCCAAAGACTGTGGAGTCAAATTGTAGAAGGGGAGTGTGTGTTAGGCAGCTGGCAGGGCCAACCCACCCGACTGGCCCACATGACGGCTGATTTACACTATTCCACAGTTTCATTACTCAGATGGATGTGGCCGCATGGGCTGGCCCAGATTAAGATTAGGACGCGAGAATCAATGCAGCGAGGGACACACATGCATTATTGGCCACCAGGGGAATCAGGGGAATCAATTTGCATAATTAATGTGCACTGTGCAGGAATCGCACCGCCATTTCCTGGTTGCTAAATTCAAATAGTTTGCCTAATTTCAGTTTATGTGACAAAACAAACTAGTATAGTTTAGGGAATCATTGCACCATCTAGACAGCTGTGAAATGTATTTCCTATAACCAAAAATATTGTATGTTCAGTTGTTTGAAGACGGTGTACAAAACCAAAAGCAAAAGACCTAAAAAATGGAACTTGAGAATGGGAAGCACGGAAATAGTGGACATTAAACAGCTCCACTGCTTCATAGACTTGCTTTCAATGAGAATGACAGATCTATAACATACGTTGATACATGTGAATTTGGTCGGATCACCCAAAAAGTTACATATCGCAGCTTTAATAGAGAGATATGGAACAGTCATCCGTCAGAGGGCCATAGAGGTGTCCACCTAATGTGTGTGTTTGTGGCGTAAGTGTGTGAATGTGTGAGGGGGGTCTGTGTGTGTGTTTAGGAGAGAGAAAGAGAGAGAGATAGTGCGACTCTCTGTGAGAAAGATCAGTCCTGAGAACTCTTCGGACAGACATAGTTCAACTCCCTCACACACCGATACACAGTAGAGAAAATCCCTCCTTTCTTTGGTGGAGTGTATTAAATGGGATGGTGGTAAACTCTCTCCTCTCACTGGACTCCAGTAGTTGTAGGCTTTATTAAACAGGGACTGAGCTCTACCTCTGTCTCCTGAGTCACTACCTCTATCCAGCCAGCCTCCCCTAAGTACAGTGAATATACCCACTGAATTAGGCCAATGTTAATCACACACTGACGTCACCCCGATAGAGCGAGAGAGAGAGAGAGAGAGAGAGAGAGAGAGAGAGAGAGAGAGAGAGAGAGAGAGAGAGAGAGAGAGAGAGAGAGAGAGAGAGCAAGAGAGAGAGCGAGAGCAATAGAGAGCGAGAGAGGGGATTATGTAACGTCTCTGACTACACACAAAGGACACGTGTTGAGACATGGTTCTCAGAAAATGTTGTAAAGGGAAGCGAGGGAAAAGGGCAAAAGGCATAGCTAGTATTCTATGTTAAGGTTCCATATTCTTACCTGTCTTTCCTGACTGTAAATGTTATTGACAAAAGGTAAATGTGTTTCTAATAACTTTTGGGCGGCAGCGTAGCCAAGTGGTTAGAGTGTTGGACTAGTAACCGAAAGGTCGCAAGATTGAATCCCCGAGCTGACAAGGTACAAATCTGTCGTTCTGCCCCTGAACAAGGCAGTTAACTTACTGTTTCTAGGCCATCATTGAAAATAAGAATTTGTTCTTAACTGACATGCCTAGTTAAAAAACTAACAAACTCAGTGCTATGTAGCAAAAATAACATGTTTTTTGACATTGGATAAAGTATTGACTCAGAGCTACAAAATGGGAAAGTATTTCTGCTTTTACCCTACTTTTAAGAAAATGGTCCTTGAATATTTTGGTACCTACTTGAGAGCTGTTCTTTGTCTACACTCATTCAGCATCGTTCACATCGCCCCACCCATCTCCAAGGATTCACATGAGGCCATGTGCTAAACAGAGTGAGTAGTGTAGTAAACAACCAAAGATTTCAAGACTAAAAGTGGTAAAAGTAGTAGCCTACAATAAGGAAAAACTCCAGGTAAAAATACACTTATATCTAGTCTTTGGCCTATATTCTAATCTGACTTTGATGCAGGACATGTTGCTCTTTACATTACAGTCTGGTGAACACACACTATATCAAATAAAATCTAATTTGATTTGTCTTAGGCACAGGATACAGAAGGTGTAAACAGTACAGTGAATTGTTACTTGAATATTTGCATAATAGCAATATCAAAGACAAAAAGTGTCCAGATACAAATAGTTTATAAATATTTAAAAATTATAAGATGACGCTTACCCAGACACACTTGTCTAAATTGATGGGTCATGTGAAAGAAACAACCCCTGTCACATCTACTCCCGCTCCCCCTCTCCGGCGCTCGACTTCCTGATTACCTCCCCTATATCTGTCACTCCTGTTGGTTCCTTCCCCAGGCGTTATTATTTCTGTTCCTGTGTTGCATGTCTGTACGCTACTCGTGTTTCTTGTTTTGTTCATTCATCTATTAAATTCACTCCCTCTATTTGCTTCCGGAATCTTTTTTAATTGAACCTTTATTTAACTAGGCATGTCAGTTAAGAACAAATTCTTATTTAAAATGACGGCCTACCAAAAGGCAAAAGGCCTCCTGCGGGAATGGGGCCTGAGATTAAAAATAAAGATAAATTAAATAAAAATATAGGACAAAACACACATCACGACAAGAGAGACAACACAATATTACGCAAAGAGAGACCTAAGACGACAACATAGCATGGCAGCAACACATGACAACACAGCATGGTAGCAACACAACATGGCAGCACAACATGGTAGCAGCACAAAACAGGGTACAAATATTGTTGGGCACAGACAACAGCACAAAGGGCAAGAAGGTAGAGACAACAATACATCACACTAAGCAGCCACAACTGTCAGTAAGAGTGTCCATGATTGAGTCTTTGAATGAAGAGATTGAGATAAAACTGTCCAGTTTGAGTGTTTGTTGCAGCTCGTTCCAGTCACTATCTGCAGGGAACTGAAAAGATGAGCGACTCAAGGATGTGTGTGCTTTGGGGACCTTTAACAGAATGTGACTGGCAGAACGGGTGTTGTATGTGGAGGATGAGGGCTGCAGTAGAAATCTCAGATAGGGGGGAGTGAGGCCTAAGAGGGTTTTATAAATAAGCATCAACCAGTGGGTCTTGCGACGGGTGTACAGAGATGACCAGTTTACAAAGGAGTATAGAGTGCAGTGACGTGTCTATAAGGAGCATTGGTGGCAAATCTGATGGCTGAATGGTAAAGAACATCCAGCCGCTCGAGAGCAGCCTTACCTGCCGATCTATAAAGTACATCTCCATAATCTAGCATGGGTAGGATGGTCATCTGAATCAGGGTTAGTTTGGCAGCGGGGGTGAAAGAGGAGCGTTCACGATAGAGGAACCGAAGTCTAGATTTAACTTTAGCCTGTAGCTTTGATATGTGCTGAGAGAAGGACAGTGTACCATCTAGCCATACTCCCAAGTACTTGTATGAGGTGACTACCTCAAGCTCTAAGCTCAAGCTCAGAGGTAGTAATCACACCTGTTGGGAGAGGGGCATTCTTCTTAACTAACCACATGACCTTTGTTTTGGAAGTGTTCAGAGCTAGGTTAAAGGCAGAGAAAGCTTGTTGGACACTAAGACAGCTTTGTTTTAGAGTGTTTAACACAAAATCCTGGGAGGGGCCAGTTGAGTATAAGACTGTATCATCTGCATATAGATGGTTGAGAGAGCTTCCTACTGCCTGAGCTATGTTGTTGATGTAAATTGAGAATAGCGTGGACCTAGGATCGAGCCTTGGGGTACACCCTTGGTGACAGGCAGTGGCTGAGACAGTAGACGTTCTGACTTCATACACTGAACTCTTTAAGAGAGTGTTAAGAATTTGATGAATAATGACTAAAACTATGTCTACATTTAGATAAAACTATAACTAATTGAACTCTGCACGGTATTATTATTATATCTGATTAATAATGTTAATTCATAAGGAAGGGATTAGGTAGTATGAACAATGAGGATAAAAACACCATTCCAATTTAGTTAGAGAGATTTGTGCTGTGGGTTATAAAGTAAGCAAAAAGGGTCGTTAAACTATGGTTGAACTGACCCAACTTAGCCCTGAGATGTTTAGATAAGGCAGTGAGTAACTTTTTAGGTCTTCCATTATCTTGAGTTGTCTGCTAAAGTGGTAATAAATTATAGTGAGCATTCAGGAGAATAAATGATATTGTGTGTCATGTGTGTGCGCTGGGGGGTTGGAATGAACTTTTGAACCTGTTTTATCTTGGTCAAGAGGAGGAGATTTATTCTGTAACCAATGACGTTATATCTTGTATATAAACTTTTGTCCATGGTTAAATGGGAGCGTGCTCTGAGAATAAATACTATTATCTAATTTGAATAAGACTGTATCCTGTCTATTTTATGTTAACTTCTTATGGCTGCAGCCCGGCGTCGGTACACTTATGACAACAGCCACTTCAAGTGCAGGGCGCGAAATTCAAAATATATATTTTTTTAAATATTTAACTTTCACACATTAACAAGTCCAATACAGCAAATGAAAGGTACACATCTTGTGAATCCAGCCAACATGTCCGATTTTTTAAATGTTTTATAGCGAAAACAGCACGTATATTTATGTTAGCTCACCACCAAATACAAAAAAGGACAGACATTTTTCACAGCACAGGTAGCATGCACAAAGCCAACCTAACTAACCAAGAACCAACCAAACTAACCAACAAACAACTTCATCAGATGACAGTCTTATAACATGTTATACAATAAATCTATGTTTTGTTCGAAAAATGTGCATATTTCAGGTATAAATCATAGTTTACATTGCAGCTACAATCAGAAATTGCACCGAAAGCAGCCATAATAATTACAGACACCAACGTCAAATACCTAATTACTCATCATAAAACATTTCTGAAAAATACATAGTGTACAGCAAATGAAAGACAGGTATCTTGTGATTCCAGCCAATATTTCCGATTTCTTAAGTGTTTTACAGCGAAAACACAATATAGCGTTATATTAGCTTACCACAATAGCCAAAAATACAAGCCATTTCCCAGCAGTAAAAGTTAGCGATCGTGACAAACCAGTAAAAGATATATAATTTTTGACTAACCTTGATATTCTTCATCAGATGACAGTCCTATAACATCAGGTTATACATACACTTATGTTTTGTTCGAAAATGTGCATATTTAGAGCTGAAATCAGTGGTTATACAATGTGCTAACGTAGCTACTATTTCCCACAACGTCCGGATATTTTTCTGACACTTTTTCTGACACACATATTCTGACCAAATAGCTATTCATAAACATAACTAAAAAAATACATGTTGTATAGGAAATGATAGATCCATTAGTTCTTAATGAAATCGCCGTGTTAGAATTCTAAAAAATAACTTCATTACGACATCCAGCTTCGGTATAGCTAGAGTACCCAAAACTTGGGCGCCGACGACTAGTTCACATGTACGACAGATATATGAAATAGCATCATAAAATGTTTCTTACTTTTGCTGATCTTCCATCAGAATGTTGGACAAGGGGTCCTTTGTCAAGAACAATCGTTGTTTGGATTTAGAACGTCCATTTTCCCTCTTGAATTAGCAAGCGCACTAGCCAAGTGGCGCGAATCTCTCCATCGTCAACAAAGTCAGAGAACGGAACACGGCAAAACTCCCGAAAAAATTTCAATAATCTGATTAAACTATATTGAAAAAACATACTTTACGATGATATGGTCACATGTATCAAATAAAATCAAAGCCGAAGATAGTAGTCGCCTATAACGGCAGCTAAACAGAAGGCAAATCCAGGTACCTCCTCGCGCTCTCCAGAAAACAGGAAATGGGGGACACGTCATACAAAGAGCTTGTATTCCACTTCAGACCAAGATAAACACTACATTTCTTCTCTCACCGCCTCTTGACATCCAGGGGAAGGTCTATGAAGTGCATGTATACTAATACGTATCATGCCCATTTATAGGCAGGAAGTAGAACAGAGCCTCGATTTCAGACTTTCCACTTCCTGGTCAGGAAGTTTGTGCCAAATGAGTTCTGTTTGACTCACAGATATAATTCAAACGGTTTTAGAAACTAGAGAGTGTTTTCTATCCAATAGTAATAATAATATGCATATTGTACGAGCAAGAATTGAGTACGAGGCCGTTTGAAATGGGCACCTTTTATCTGGCTACTCAATACTGCCCCTGCAGCCCAAACAGGTTAATAAGTATCTTACAAATTCTTATAAATAGACAGATTGATTTTAATCAATGAGTACATAAAGGAATTATTTAATTCCCTTAACAGAGAGGTAGTTAGCAAACCAGGCCAAAGACCCCTCAGAGACACCAATACTCCTTAGTCAGTCCACAAGAATGGAATTGTCTACGGTATCAAAAGCTTTGGCCAAGTCAATAAAAATAGCAGCACAACATTGCTTTGAATCAAGGGCAATGGTGACCTTAAAGGTCTTAAGGTTGCAGTGACACATCCATAACCTGAGCGGAAACCAGATTGCATACCAGAGAGAATACTATAGACATCAAGAAAGCCAGTCAGTTGATTATTGACAAGTTTTTCCAAAACTTTTGATAAACAGGGCAAAATAGAAATAGGCGTATAACAGTTACGATCAGCTTGATCTCCCCCTTTAAATAAAGGACTAACCGTGGCTGCCTTCCAAGCAATGGGAACCTCCTCAGAGAGGAGAGACAGGTTATTCAAAAGATCTGATACAGGCTTGGCGATTATAGGGGCAGCAACCTTTAAGAAGAAAGGGTATAAACCATCTGTTTTTTTGGGGTCAAGTTTAAGGAGCTCCTTTAGCACCTCAGACTCAGTGACCACCTGCAGGGAGAAACTTTGTAGTGGGGCAGGGGAAAAAGAGGGAGGAGCATCGGTGCTAGTTGCATTAGAAGGGCTGGGAGATGAGGAAGTGTTGGACGGGCAAGGAGGCATGGCTGAGTCAAATAGGAATCCTGACTTAACGAAGTTGTGATTCAAGAGCTCAGCCACGTGAATTTTGTCAGTAACAACCACATCATCAACTTTAAAGGACATGGGCAGCTGTGAGGAGAAGATTTATTCTCCAGGTCTTTAATAACCATTTTCCAGATCGAACCATCCTGAACGAGAGCCAGTCAGCATGAATATGTGTGTGTCGAGCCTTTCACTAAATGCAATTCTTGAGGTGGAGTAACTCTGCAAGATCACGGTCGAACTAGGGGCTGAAACTGTTTTTAATTCTAATTTTCGGGCTGGTTGGGCTCCCATCCCTCAGCTGGCTCATCGGGCTCCCATGCCTCAGCCGGCTCGACAGGTTCCCATGCCTCAGCTAGCTCTACAGGTTCCCGCTCCTAGTCCTCGGGACCGTCCCTTTGGTCAGTGTCCTGCAGCTGGGGCCGCGCACCCGTGAGGGGGTACTGTCACGTCTACTCCTGCTCTCCCTCTCCAGCGCTCGACGTCGCTAGTTCATTCCTTATTACGCACACCTGCCATCATCGTTACGCGCACCTGCGCTTCATGAGACTCACCTGGACTCCATCACCTTCCTGATTACCTCCCCTATATCTGTCACTCCCTTTGGTTCTTTCACCAGTCACATTGTTTCTGTTCCTGTGTTTTATGTCTGTACACTACTCGTGTTTCTTGTTTTGTTCCATGTTTAATTTATTTTAATAACTTTAAATTTACTCCCTGTACTTGCTTCCCTATTCTTAGCGTACACGTTACAACCCCCCAGCCACATCTAGCTAAGTGGAATGGTCATTATTGTCTAGACATGTGCAAACGTTCATGAAAAACAAAAGATGGCTGTAATCACCCCCAGACACACCTGGTTAAGGTCACGTAATCATCTGAATCTTTTGTCTAGCTAGATAAAAAATGTACTGGCATAATCCCAACTCATACCACCAATACAAACTGCTGTCAAGCCAGCAGGCTAATGTTTGCTAGCTAGCTAACAGTACACTTTAACTTGCAAAGAAAATGACTTTCTGACAAAATTAGAAACGTATAATATTTGAAATTGTCGCAAGACTCTTACCCGTACACATGGATGAACGCTTCACGGCAGACTGTAACTATTTTACTCCAAGCCATGCAATATCTCAGCCAATCATGGCTAGCGGGAAGGTTCCTGTGGCTAAACCAACAAGGCCCGTAATCTAACACTAATTTCTAACACTCATTTATTTACAGATGGAATACAGGTTTGATATTAAGGCACATAGAAGTCCACATGTTCCAGAAGGCATTTCTGCCCCAAAAATGAATTTTGATAAACAAATAAAATAATAATAATGATTTGAATGCCTCTCTTGTGAGGGATGTGCGACATACTGTATGCATAGATTTCTGAATCAGGTAACAATTTAGTAGCAATGATCTTCTATAATAAAAACTGATTGGATTGATCGCATGTTTGACTGTTATACTGAGGACTGATGTTGTTAGATTGGCATAGATTTCCATTCCTGCGATTCAAGTGTTGTTGTGCAATTATATTTTTTTATGAATGAGAGGAAGAGTAATTTGTCTCTCAAATTGATTATGTGCTGAGAAATCTCCCTCTCTCTCTCTCTCTCTCTCTCAATTTTTCAAATTAAGAGGCTTTATTGGCATGGAAAACACATGTGTACGTTGTCAAAGCAAGTGAAATAGATAATAAACAAATATACAAGAAAAAATTAACAGTAAAAATTTCACTCACAAAAGTTCCAAAAGAATAAAGACATTTCAAATGTAATATTATGTTGATATACAGTGTTGCAAATAGTTAAAGTACAAAAGGGAAATACATCAACGTAAATGTGGGTTGTATTTCCAGTGGTGTTTGTTCGTCACTGGTTGCCCTTTTCTTGTGGCAACACGACACACATCTTGCAACAGGTCACCCAATAGATATCGGAGTTTATCAAAATTGGATTTGTTTTCAAATTCTTTGTGGGTCTGTGTAATCTGAGAGAAATATGTGTCTCAAAAATGGTCATACATTTGGCAGCAGGTTAGGAAGTGCATCAGTTCCCACCTCATTTTGTGGGCAGTGTGCACATAGGCAGACCTGGCTCTCAAGAGAAGACAGGCTAAGGCGGCCTTTCTCAATAGCAAGGCTATGCTCACTGAGTCTATACATTGTCACAGCTTTCCTTCATTTTGGGTCAGTCAGAGTGGTCAGGTATTCTGCCACTGTGTACTCTCTGTTTAGGGCCAAATAGCATTCTAGTTTTTCTTTGTTTCAAATAGTTATCTTTTTGTTTTCCCATGATTTGGTTGGGTCTAACTCTGTTGCTGTCCTGGGGCTCTGTTTGTGTTTGTGAACAGAGCCCCAGGACCAGCTTGCTTAGGGGACTCTTCTCCAGGTTCATCTCTCCGTAAGTGATGGCTTTGTTATGGAAGGTTTGGGAATCGCTTCCTTTTAGGCATTATTTGGTGCTTTTCATTGTACACTCAGGATATATTTCTGCAGAATTCTGCATACAGAGTTTCAATTTGGTCTTTGTCCCATTTTGTGAATTCTTGGTTATTGAGCAGTCCGCAGACTTCACTACGATGAAGGGCAATAGGTTCTATAACTGATTCAATAATTTTTTGCCAGATCCTAATTGGTATGGCAATTATATACTGTATTCCTTTTGACGGCAGAGAAGGCCCTTCTTGCCTTGTCTCTGAGATTGTTCACAGCTTTGTGGAAGTTACCTGTGGCGCTGATGTTTAGGCCAGGGTATGTATTGCTTTTTTTATGTGCTCTAGGTCAATGGTGTCTAGATGGAATTTGTATTTGTGCTCTTGGCAACTGGACCTTTTTTGGAACACCATTATTTTTATCTAGGTGAAATTTACTGTCAGGGCCCAGGTCTGACAGAATCTGTGCAGAAGATCTAGGTGCTGCTGTAGGCCCTCCTTTGTTGTGGTTTAAGCACCAGATCATCAGCAAACAGTAGACATTTGACTTCAGTTTCTAGAAGGTTGAGGCCGGGTGCTGTAGCGCCCGGGGGGCTTAAGCAGGGGCTTAAGCTCCATCCCTGTCTCACCCCATGGCCCTGTGGAAAGAAATGTGTGTTTTTTGCCCATTTTAACCACACACATCTTGTTTTTCCCCCAACACCACCTACAATCAATTTGTATAGCAGAACAACATGCCAAATTGAGTCAAAAGCTTTTTTGAAATCAAGCATGAGAAGACTTTGCCTTTGTTTCGGTTTGTTTGTCCGTCAATTATGGTGTGTAGGGTGAATACGTGGTCTGTCGTACAGTAATTTGGTAAAAGCAAATTTGAAATTTGCCCAGTACATTGTTTTCACTGAGGTAATGTACGAGTTTGCTGTTAATGATAGTGCAGAGGATTTTCCCAAGGTTGCTGTTGATGCATATCCCACGGTAGTTAATGGGGTCAAATTTGTTTCCACTTTTGTAGATTGGTTTGATCAGTCCTTGGCTCCAAATATTGGGGAAGATGCCAGAGCTGAGGAGGATGTTAAAGAGTTTAAGAATGGCCAATTGGAGTTTGTGGTCTGTATATTCTATCATTACATTCAGGGCACCATCATACACAACGTTTTGGGTTGGAGGGTTTGTATTTTGTCCTGTAGTTCATTCAATGTAATTGGAGAATCCAGTGGGTTCTGGTAGTCTTTAATAGCTGATTCTAAGATTTGTAATTGATCATGTATATGTTTTTACGGGTTGTTCTTTGTTATAGAGCCAAAAAAGACTGTAGAAGTGGTTTATCCATACATCTCCATTTTGGATAGATAACTCTTTGTGTTGTGTTTTATTCTTCATCAAACCATTTGTCATTATTGTTAATTTTCTTAGGTTATTTGCTTGAATTTTTAGATTTGATTGGGAAGCTGAGAGGTCAACTATACTGTTTAGATTTTCTACTGCCAAGTTTACACCTTCACTATTACAGTGACATGTTTGGGGTGTCAGTGGGCTGATTTTGAACGCTCTGAGAGACTCTGGGTTGAGGTCAGTGATAAAGTAATCTACATACAGTACTACTGCCAAGAGATGGCCTATAGGTGTACCGACAGTAGGAGTCCTCTCGAAGCCTACCAATGACTTTGTCTCTCTCTCGCTCCTCTCTACGGCTCTCTCTATCCCTCTCTCTCTTCCTCTATCCCCTTTTCTCTCTCTCTCTCTCCCTCTCTCTCTCTCACTTACACACACTTCATTAATTCTCAGTTGTGCAAGTATCCATATCTACCATCAAAATCAACCTCTCTCTCTCTATCTCATCCCATTACTCTACTTCTTTATGTAATTATCTCTGTCCATGGTTGTCTCTGTCCATGGTTGTCTCTGGCCATGGTTGTCTCTGGCCATGGTTGTCTCTGGCCATGGTTGTCTCTGGCCATGGTTGTCTCTGGCCATGGTTGTCTCTGTCCATGGTCGTCTCTGGCCATGGTTGTCTCTATCCATGGTTGTCTCTGTCCATGGTTGTCTCTATCCATGGTTGTCTCTGGCCATGGTTGTCTCTATCCATGGTTGTCTGTGTCCGCCATGGTTGTATCTTTCCATGGTTGCCTCTGTCCGCCATGGTTGTCAACTCTGTAAGCACTCGTTCAGACCTTCTTCCCTAAACTCCTCATCCTGCTGCTCCCCCAAACTCATCTCAACCATCCTGTCTGCTCATTGCATTTTCCTTGTGCATGCACGTGCGCACACACACACACACACACACACACACACACACACACACACACACACACACACACACACACACACACACACACACACACACACACACACACACACACACACACACACACCACCACACACAAACTGTTACACACACCCTTGAAGCAATGTCAAGTCACCCTTGATTAGGTTCTCTGGGTGCCCTGAGAAGGAGGCCCTTAGGAGGGTGTCCCTCCTCTCCTTAGACTCTGACATGCTGATTTTCTCAGTCTGGATGTCTCTACTATCCCTGTGTTGTTCCATGTACTGAACCTGGACTCGGTTTGCACACTTTGTAGTTTTGAATGATTTGACTTGTTTGTTTCAGTGGCAGTAGGTTGAAGTGCACCTATGGACATGAACATACACACACGCACGCACGCACGCACGCACGCACGCACGCACGCACGCACGCACGCACGCACGCACGCACGCACGCACGCACGCACGCACGCACGCCCCCCCCCCCCCCCCCCCTCATTGATTACAAACCGGAGCTGAATGCATATCATGTGATCCGGGGTCCCTTGGTGTTTTTCCCTTTCCTTTCAGCTGAACAAAAACCTCCTGATGACGAGATAATTGATCCATCATAATTTTAATGCAGCACAATATGTTATCCGGCACTGCTGCTATTCATTAAATACCACAGCCCAATATGGAGAGAGAGAGTGAGACAGAGACAGAGAGAGAGAGAGTCAGAGAGAGATAGACAGACAGACAGACAGACGGAGACAGTGAGAGAACTTCTGTGAGTGTAATGTTTACTGTACATTTTTATTGTTTATTTCACTTTGTTTATTATCTACTTCACTTTCTTTGGCAATGTTAACATATGTTTCCCATGCCAATAAAGCCCTTGGGGGGGGGGGGGGGGGGGGGGGGAGAGAGAGAGAGAGAGAGAGAGAGAGAGAGAGAGAGAGAGAGAGAGAGAGAGAAAAGCCTCTTTGTTTGAGCTAAGCATTGGTCCACATTTAGAAAACTAGGGAACCAGCAACAGAGTTGGAACATTACTGAGTAGAGGAAATGACACCCACCACGTGGAGATCATGTCAATGGAGATGGGGATCCCCACCATGTGGAGATCATGTTAATGGAGATGGGGATCCCCACCATGTGGAGATCACATTAATGGAGATGGGGATGCCCACCATGTGGAGATCATGTTAATGGAGATGGGGATCCCCACCATGTGGAGATCATGTTAATGGAGATGGGGATCCCCACCATGTGGAGATCATGTTAATGGAGATGGGGATCCCCACCATGTGGAGATCACATTAATGGAGATGGGGATGCCCACCATGTGGAGATCATGTTAATGGAGATGGGGATCCCCACCATGTGGAGATCACATTAATGGAGATGGGGATGCCCACCATGTGGAGATCATGTTAATGGAGATGGGGATCCCCACCATGTGGAGATCATGTTAATGGAGATGGGGATCCCCACCATGTGGAGATCACATTAATGGAGATGGGGATGCCCACCATGTGGAGATCATGTTAATGGGGGTGGTGATCCCCTCCGTGAGGAGATCATTTTAATGGGGATGGTGATCATTTTCTACATGGAAATAGTGGTGATGGTGATCATGATGACATGGATGAGGAAGAGGAGGAGGAGGAGGTAAATGACAGGAAAGAATGGAGGAAATAGAGGGAGGAGAAGGATGGTGGTGAATTAGATTAGATCAATTAATTAGATCAATAATACTACTGAGAAATTAATTAAACTTTCATGCTAAAGTGAAATGCGTATGGATGAACCCCAATGTTCTGAAGTAGTCACAATACTTACACTGTAAAAATGCTAACATTAGCTAAGTAAAGGGTTAAGGTTAGGGGTAAGGTTAGGAGTAAGGTTAGAGGGTTACGTTTAGAGTGAGGGGAAGGGTTAGCTAACATGCTAAGTAGTTTAATGCTAAGATAAAACACTAACAACTACACTGAACAAAAATATGAACGCAGCATGCAACAATTTCAAAGATTTTACAGAGTTACAGTTCATAGGAAATCAGTCAATTTATATAAATTCATTAGGCCACAACCTATGGATTTCATATGACTGGGAACACAGATATGCATATGTTGTTCACAGATACTGTACATAAAAAAAGGTAGGGGCGTGGGTCAGAAAACCAGTCAGTATCTGGTGTGACCACCATTTCCCTCATTCAGCACAACACATCTCCTTTGCATAGAGTTGATCAGGCTGTTGATTGTGGCCTGTGTAATGTTTACCCACGCCGAACTGCCGTCAGGTCAAAACCCTGGTGAGGATGACAAGCAAGCAGATGAGCTTCCCTAAATTGGTTTCGGAAAGTTTGTGCAGAAAAGTTTCGGTTGTGAAAACCAACAGATTCATCAGCTGTCTGTGTGGCTGGGTGGCTGGTCTCAGACGATCCTGCAGGTGAAGAAGCCAGATGTGGAGGTCCTGGGCTAGTTTGGTTACATGTGGTCTATGGTTGTGCGGAAGCTGGGCGTACTGCCAAATTCTCTAAAACTATGTTTTGGTAGAGAAAGCAACATTAAAATGATCTGGCAACAGCTCTGCTGGACATTCCTGCAGTCAGCATGCCAATTGCACGCCCCCTCAAAACTTGACATGGCATTGTGTTGTATGATAAAACTGCACAGTTTAGAGTGGCCTTCCATTGTCCCCAGCACAAGGTTCAACTGTGTAATGATAATTGATATGCCACACCTGTCAGGTGGATGGATTATCTTGGCAAAGGAGGAATGCTCAAAAACAGGGATGTAAACAAATTTGTTCATATGGAACATTTCTGCAATCTTTTATTTCAGCTCGTGAAACATTGAACCAACACTTTACCTGTCGCATTTATAGTTTTGTTCAGTGCATTTCAATTTAACATTGAGCTTCAACCAATGCATATATTATCATGGGGCGATGTACTTATTACTCTCATCTTAGTAGCTTCACCCTCTAATTGCCTGTGCCAATGAGCAGCCATTTTCCTGCAAGAGTTATTAGCAAAGAGCTGATGTTTTTCCTCTCTGAATATGAAACTGTAATAGAAGATAAACCAGCCTAATAGTTCCATTTGAGCTAAGCTTGATGACGGGCTGTGTGTCAGTGATGAGACTGGTTCCCCAGACAGGGCTGATCAGCTCAGAGGCAGAGTGTGTTTTAGTTGTGTGAGAGGGGTAATACATCTCAATTAGCAAGGGGAAAACGCATGTCACCCTTTATGAATTAGGCTTGATACCAGAGCTCTCTGCTGTGTTTGTGTGTGATCAATGTGAGAGAGAGAGAGTCAATTCCCATGCTTTATTCCCTGTCCCGGCTGCCAGCTGGTGTATGGGGGACATGGGAGAACAGGGGAGGCTCTGTCCCTCTCTACCCCAGTCCTGAGTGCTCGAGCTGGTCTTCTTATCTCTTTGCTCTCCCGTCATCTGCAGCAGACCAATTTACATAACTGCCAACTAAAATGGATCACACACTCAAGTACGCACACACGCACACACATGTGGACGTACATACTTGCAAAAGATAAAGGTATCCTGACAGAAGATCCCTCTTTCTTAGTTTCTCGCTTCCTCTGCTTGAATTACTGATTTTATCTATACACTCTCTCTCTCTCTCTCTCTCTCTCTCTCTCTCTCTCTCTCTCTCTCTCTCTCTCTCTCTCTCTCTCTCTCTCTCTCTCTCTCTCTCTCTCTCTCTCTCTCTCTCTCTCTCTCTCTCTCTCTCTCTCTCTCTCTCTCCTACATCTGTCGGTGTGTGTGTAGTGTTTAATGTTTTCTCTGTATACTCTGGAGCTGTGGAGGAGCTACTGCAGCCCATTGCCAAACGCTACACTCACTATGGCGTCAAACAGAACAAGCGGACCGTACCATGCTGCCATCGAAGAAGCTAGCCATAGCTGTTCTAAAGTCAAACGATACAGTATCATGTCTCGCAAGACGATATGACCAAGATTGGTTGAAGAAACATCCACTCACTAAATGTGTTGGTGGTCGTCCAAGAAGGACTGAAGCCAAAACCACAACAAACACTCTTGCAGATAGCAATGCACCTGGCAACGCTACCACTCTCCCTGTGTGAGTCTTCTATCCCTCCTCCTATTCCCTCTCTGCTGTTTTGACTTTCTCGCTCTCTCTCTCCCTGTTCTACTCTTTCTCCACCCACTCTCACTCTATTCATGTTCCTCTCCAATACTCTCTATATTTCCCCTTCTTTCGTCTCTCACTAATTGAGGCAGGTGGTGTCTTTTATTCAGCCACTCAGAAACCTCTCAGCTCTACTTGCCATGCGTATCGAATGTGGAGGGTGTGCGTCCTTTTGTGTGAGTGCGTGAGTTAGCTTTCTTTGTGAGTGTGTGTTCAGTAGAGTGTTGTGTATTCGTTAGTGTATGTGTGTGGGTACGTTGATGTGTGTGCACGCGTTGGTGTGTTCGTTGCTGTGCTTGTGCATCCGTTAATGTGTGTGTGCCTGCCTGTGTGCGTGACAGCAGTAGAATTCTAATGGCTCTTCTCTAGCCTCTTAAACAACCACTCGATGGGTCTTAACTTGTAATTAATCAATTCAGCTCACTAAGAGGGTCTATTTATAACAGCACCCTGACACTTCCCGTAGAACACCACGTAACCTGGGCTGCAGCTGAAATTGCACCCTACTGGAAAGGGAGATACATGTACCTAGTCAGTTGTAAAACTGAACACATCCAACTGAAATGTGTCTTCTGCATTTAACCCAACCCCTCTGAATCAGAGAGGTGCGAGGTGACGCCTTCATCGACTTAACTGCCTTGCTCAGGGGCAGAATGAAAGATTTTTTTCCTGGGTAGCTTGGGATTTGAGCAAGCAACCTTTCGGTTAGTGGCCCTACGCTCCTACGTGCCAGGCTACCTGCTGCCCTTATTGGCCTCTGGTCTGAAGTAGTGCACTATATAGGGAATAGGCTGCCATTTCGGATGAAACCTGTGTTGATGGCAGCAGATCCACAAGAAAATATATCAATATGAAATGGAGATAAAGGTGCATGTGAAGATGGGGTGGAGATAAAGATGGAGATAAAGCTGGAGATATATATGGATATATATGGAGATAAAGATGAGATAAAGATGGAGATGGGGATAAAGATAAAGATGGAGATAAAGATGGAGATAAAGATGGAGATACATCTGGATATATACAGTTGAAGTCGGAAGTTTACATACACTTAGGTTGGCGTCATTAAAACTAGTTTTTCAGCCACTCCACAAATTTCTTGTTAACAAACTACACTTTTGGCAAGTTGGTTAGGACATCTACTTTGTGCATGACACAACAAATTTTTCCAACAATTGTTTACAGACAGATTATTTCACTGTATCACAATTCCAGTGGGTCATAAGTTTACATACACTAAGTTGACTGTGCCTTTAAACAGCTTGGAAAATTCCAGGAAATTATGTCATGGCTTTAGAAGCTTCTGATAGGCTAATTGACATCATTTGAGTCAATTGGAGGTGTACCTGTGGATGTATTTCAAGGCCTACCTTCATACTCAGTGCCTCTTTGCTCGACATCATGGGAAAATCAAAATAAATCAGCCAAGACCTCAGAAAAAAAAACTGTAGACCTCCACAAGTCTGGTTCATCCATTGGAGCAATTTCCAAACGCCTGACGGTACCACGTTCATCTGTACATTTTTGACAATTCATCATGGATCAGAGACTTTAATTAATTAGTAGGGTCATTTGGGAGTCTTTTGTAAAATTCATAATTGTCAGAGAATTTCCTTTTCATAGTCTGCTGCATTTAGTATCACTATCACTATTACACTTTTGTCGGCAGGTTTTATAATGATACTGGAGTCATTTTTCAGTTCCATAAGAGATTATTTCTCTGCTTTGGACATGTTGTGGAATACCTTGTACATCATCTCCTGGCTAAGAAAATAGAATACATCTTTCTCAACTAGGCGGCAATATGTTTCAAGAGATGGATTTTTTTGGGGTGGTAAAAATGTGCTTTTCCTCTTGAAATATGTCCTTGTGGTCTGTCTTACATAGGGAAAACCCATAGAAGCCTTAAGACACGGATCAATGAACAACGCAGCAATATACGGACAGGTGAGACAAAAAATCTGGTTGCTGTTCATTTTGTACAAGCTGGACATCCTATTAGTTCTCTGAGATACATTAGAATAGAAATGGTCAAGATGTCATGCAGGGGAGGGGACATTGAGAGGAAACTTCTTCAAAGGGAATCATCCTGGATCCACAGGCTGAACACTGTCTCCTCTTGGCCTTAACGAGGAGTTTGACTTGAAACTGTTTTTATAGTTTCAATAATTCTAAATGGTGTGTTTTGTTATCCTAATTGAATATTGTATGTGTATTTATAGTACTATAAATATTGATCACATTCTCTGTGTATGATCATATATTTTGGTACACTGAATGTCAAGATTGTGAAACTATGTTATACATTTTTTACCTCCTGTTTCAGGAAGTGATGTCACTGAGTACTGCCCCTATATATAGGACCTTCCACCCCGACCTGGGATATGGATGCCTGATGAAGACCTAAGGGTCGAACCGTTGTAAATAAATATCACCTGGGAGAATGAGCAACAGTGTGCAGCGTTTTCCTTTCTGTTTTCCATGAGTCTGTCTACAACTCCAGCACCTGAGGAAAGTACCTGGATGTCTGTATGTTCTTTATCCTTTGTAAATCATAAATATGGTGTCATGACTGTCCTGTGAGGATCAGAATGGGTCAGAACAGACCAGTTGGGGGGGGTGACAGTAACCAGGTTTCTCTTTCTCCCACAGAGGATAGAGGGGGAGCTGCTAGATGATTGTTGAACCGAACCTCCACACCCAGATGTACATTTGAGCAGGAGAAAACTCTATCTCTGCCCTTTAGTATCAACCAAATGAATGCCTTTTGTCTAGAGACTTTTGCCTGCCCAAAACTCTAACGTCCAAAAAGTGAATAATGGAGCAATATTTCTAACATACCGATGTGGGAAATGGTCAGTGGGGAGATGTAGACAACTAATGTCATATTGTTTATAGTTTTGTGGTGTTATTAAAAATTGTATGTACCAAATACTATCACTTGGAAAGGATTACCCCCTTTATCTGTCACGTTTTCAACCAACTTTTTAGGCATACAATGTAACTCACCAACTGGATTCGGTCTAATGTAGAAAAATGTGAAATGGTAGAGACTCAGAACACAAAATGGGATATCATACACTGCATTTGAGGAGCAAGGGGAAAGCTTTGAAAGTTGATCAACTTGTAAACTCACTTTTGAGAAAATTGCCTTTGAATGTTTTGGTATCTAGTGAAGAGCTCTTCTTTGTCTACACCCATTCAGCATCGTTCACACCCTCTTAAGGTTTAGCCCCACCCATCTCGTTTTGTTCTCGGAGCTCACACTTGACGCTCTAGCCGATGATTAGTTTATCCCTGGATAACATGAAAACAGCCTCACCAGCTCTGCTGGCAACAATTTCGTTACGTTTTTTGCAGACGTTTACTGACACCGGCCATATTCAATGGGTGTTGTAAACACATATTGTACCGTTAGCTAACGAGCCAGCCAGCTAATGTTAGCTAGTTAAACAACAAAGTGCCAACAATGCCTAACATTAGGCTCTAAATAGAAAAGCAAACAGCTCTTGGAAACAAATAATAACCTCCGCAAGATAGCCAGCCAGCTAATGTTCGCTAGCTAACAGTACACTTTAGCTTAATACATATAGCTAGCTAGCTAGGTAAACAATAAACCGAGCTAGGTAAACATTTAAGATCACACATGTCACATAAAGTTAGCTAACGAGCCAGCCAGCTAACGTTAGCTAGTTAAACAACATGAATGAACAATGTGCCAACAATGCCACAGTGCTGGGAGCTAACCAACCAGGTCCAATGCTAGCTGGCTAACATTAGGCTCTAACTAGAAAAGCAAATGACTCTGGGCAACTAATAATAATGTTAGATAGGGAGCCAGCCAGCTAACGTCAGCTAGCTAGCTAACAGTACACTTTAGCTTGAAATGAAACCACTTTCTGTCATAATTAGAAACGTGTAATATCTCAATGTAGCTAGCTAATGCTAGACTGTCTTATCTGTGTACATCATCATGCATGATGGACGCGTCTCCCTGTCAGGAATACCATATCACGGTTTCCCTTAGTTTGAATATGTAATCTGGAGACAGGTGTTTTCTCCATCTCCTTAGCTATCATACTCTAATTCCACTGATTTCAAAACTCGGTCCTCCAGAAAGTGGAGAGCAACACTTATGCAGCTCCACTACACGATACATTAAAAAAAGCTGCAATCAAATCACATTTTATTAGTCACATGCGCCGAATACAACGGGTGTCGACCTTAAAGTGAAATGCTTACTTACAAGCCCGTAACCAACAATGCAGTTTAAAAAAAGAAATAAATCAAATGAAATCAAATTTTATTGGTCACATACACATGGTTAGCAGATGTTAATGTGAGTGTAGCGAAATGCTTGTGCTTCTAGTTCCAATCGTGCAGTAATAACTAACAAGTAATCAAACAATTTCACAACAACTACCTTATACACACTAGTGTAAAGGAATAAATAGGAATATGTACATATAAATATATGGATGAGCGATGGCCGTGCGGCATAGGCAAGATGCAGTAGATGGTATAGAGCACAGTATATACATATGAGATGAGTAATGTAGGGTATGTAAACATTATATAAAGTGGCACTGTTTAAAGTGACTGGTGATACATTTATTACTTCCAATTTTTTATTATTAAAGTGGCTAGAGATTTGAGTCAATATGTTGGCATTAGCCACTCAATGTTAGTGATGGCTGTTTAACAGTCTTTTGGCCTTGAGATAGAAGCTGTTTTTCAGTCTCTTGGTCCCAGCTTTGATGCACCTGTACTGACCTCGCCTTCTGGATGATAGCGGGGTGAACAGGCAGTGGCTCGGGTGGTTGTTGTCCTTGATGATCTTTTTGGCCCTGTGACATCGGGTGGTGTAGGTGTCCTGGAGGGCAGGTAGTTTGCCCCCGGTGATGCGTTGTGCAGACCTCACCACCCTCTGGAGAGCCTTATGGTTGTGGGAGGAGCAGTTGCCATACCAGGCGGTGATACAGCCCGACAGGATGCTCTCGATTGCGCATCTGTAAAAGTTTGTGTTTTCGGTGACAAGTCAATTTTCTTCAGCCTCCTGAGGACGAAGCCTTCTTCACCACGCTGTCTGTGTGGGTGGACCATTTCAGTTTATCCGTGATGTGTACGCAGAGGAACTTAACTTTCCACCTTCTCAACTACTGTCCTGTCGATGTGGATAGGAGGGTGCTCCCTCTGCTGTTTCCTGAAGTCCACGATCATCTCCTTTGTTTTCTAGACGTTGAGTGTGAGGTTATTTTCCTGACACCACACTCCGAGGGCCCTCACCTCCTACCTGTAGGCCGTCTCGTTATTGTTGGAAAATAACCTGTAGTCCACAATCATCTCCTATGTCTTGATCATGTTGAGAGAGAGGTTGTTGTCCTTTCACCACACTGCCAGTTCTCTGACCTCCTCCCTATAGGCTGTCTCATCGTTGTTGGTGATCAGGCCTAACACTGTTGTGTCATCGGCAAACTTAGTGATGGTGTTGGAGGAGTGCCTGGCTGTGTAGGCATGAGTGAACAGGGAGTACAGGAGGGGACTGAGCATGCACCCCTGAGGAGCCTCTGTGTTGAGGATCAGCATGACGGATGTTTTGTTACCTACCCCTTACCACCTGGGGGCGGTGTCCAGGATCCAGTTGCAGAGGGAGGTGTTTAGTCCCAGGGTCCTTAGCTTATTGATGAGCTTTCTGGACACTATGCTGTTGAACGCATAGTGACAAGCCGTCATATCTTGTCAGTCCACTAGGGACCTGTGTCTCATGTAAGTGTGTATGTGTATTCTGTGTTATTATTTAGTTAGCTAGTAAATAAATAATTACATCAATTTGTGCAGTACTGAATAATGAGTAAAACTGGGGGTTTTGCATATCCATGAAGGTTACGACTGTTCAGAATGAGAATAGATAAGAGGTTATGATTAACCTTTAACGAGTCACCAACCCGGATCCGGGATCACCCCCCACTCCCCCCCCACTGAGTAGCATAGCTAGCATAGCGTCACAAGTAAATTGTAGCATCTAAATATCATTAAATCACAAGTCCAAGACACCAGATGAAAGATACAGATCTTGTGAATAAAGCCACCATTTCAGATTTTTAAAATGTTTTACAGGGAAGACACAATATGTAAATCTATTAGCTAACCACGTTAGCATAAGACACAATTTTTTTACTCCAACAGTTTTTTCCTGCGTCAGTAGCTATCACTAATTCGACTAAATAAAAATATATATAGCCACTAACCAAGAAACAACTTCATAAGATGACAGTCTGATAACATATTTATGGTATAGCATAGTTTTTTTTTGAAAAATGTGCATTTTTCAGGTATAAATCACAGTTCTACATTGCAGCTGCAATCTGAAATAGTGCTGACGCAGCCAGAACAATTACAGAGACCAACGTCATATAACTAATTACTTATCTTAAAACATTTCAGAAAAATACACAGCGTACAGCTATTGAAAGCCCAACATCTGGTGAATCCAAACAATATTTCAGATTTATTAAATGTTTTATAGCGAAAACAAAATGTAGCGCTAAATTAGCATAGCCACGCCAGCCAGAACCAGCTGGGCGCCCGCGACCAGTTCACATGCACGACAGATATATGAAATAACATCGTAAATTGGGTCTTACTATTGCTGATCTTTCATCAGAATGTTGATCAATGTGTCCTTAGTCCTGATGAGTCGTTCAATCCATTCATAATGGCAACTTTCCCTCTTCATTTAGCATATGTACTGGTCGACTGGCCAAAGTAAAAAAAAGTCACAGAACGGAACACGGCAAAACTCCCGAAAAAATTCAAATAATCTGATTAAACTATATTGAAAAAACATACATTAAGATGATATGGTCACATGTATCAAACAAACTTCGAGACGGAGATAGTTTTCATCCGTAACGGCAGCAAAACAGTAGACAATCGCACCTCCAAATAGCGCGAGTCAGAGAACCGGAAGTTGTCGGTCACGCCAAAGAAATAGGTCTTATTTCACGTCAGTACAAGGTAAACAAAAAATTTCTCCTCTGACGTCCTCTTGACACCCAGAGGAAGACGAATGAAGTGTGTTTCGGGTCATAGGTGGCGTGACCATATATAGGCAGAGCGTTGAAGCGAGCATACACATCTTGCATTCTTCTTCTTGGTCAGGGAAAGTGCTGTCAAATGACTTCTGTTTAACTCAGAGACAAAATTGAAACGGTTTTAGAAACTATAGATTGTTTTCTATCCAATGGTATTAATTATATGCATATGTAAGAGCAATAATTGAATAAGAGGCAGTTTAATCTGTAGAGGAAATTATGCTAATGCGAAAACAGCACCCCCTATAGTGGCAAGATTAATATGCTGACTGTGTTTTGGATGTTATAGGTAAAGACCTTTATAGAGTTTCATTCGGGAGATGGTAACTCTCTAAACAACTTCTTCCTTAGTTTATTTAATCGGGTAACAATTAAACATAGTAGATTAAATAGTAGATTAAATAAATAACAGCCATCGGATTAAGGAGAAGTATATCTTTAAATCTGTGAATAACACTTGTATCTTTTATTAATGTTTATTATGAGTATTTCTGTGATTTGATGTGGCTCTGTGCAAATTCACGGGATGTTTTGGAGGCAAAGCCAAATGTAAACTGAGGTTTTTGGATATAAATATGAACTTGATCGAACAAAACATACATGTATTGTGTAAAATCTTGTCCCATGAGTGTCATCTGATGAAGAATATCAAAGGTTAGTGATTAATTTTATCAATATTTCAGCTTTTTGTGAGTCCTCTCTTTGCTTGGAAAATCGCTGTATGCTTTCTGTGACTAGAGGCTGACCTAACATAATGATATTTTCTGCTTTCACCTAAAAGCTTTTGTGAAATCGGACACTGTGGTTGGATTAACGAGAATTGTATCTTTAAAATGGTGTCTAATACTTGTATGTTTGAGAAAATTGAATTATGAGATTTCTTTTGATTGAATTTGGGGCCCTGCAATTTCATTGGCTGTTGGTGGAACCCCAGTCCTAGACAGGTTAAATATGTATAATTCTGTAGTTTGATTTCGCGCTCTGCAATTTCACCAGATGTTGGCCAGGTGGGATGCTACCGTCCCACCTGTCCATAAGAAGTTAACTTTTTAGGGACAGGGGGCAGTATTCGGAAGTTTGGATGACTGAGGTGCCCAAAGTAAAGTACCTGTTACGTAGGCCCAAAAGCTAGGATATGCATATGGTAGTATTGGATAGAAACCACTCTAAAGTTTCTAAACTGTTAACCTGTTATGGCTGCAAGGGGCAGTATTGAGTAGCCAGTTAAATAGTGCCCATTTCAAACGGCCTCGTACTCAATTCTTGCTCGTACAATATGCATATTATTATTACTATTGGATAGAAAACACTCTCTAGTTTCTAAAACCGTTTGAATTATTTCTCTGAGTGAAACAGAACTCATTCTGCAGCACATTTCCTGACCAGGAAGTGGAATGTCAGAAATATATGCTCTGTTCAACTTCCTGCCTATACATGGTCATGATACGTAAGAGTCTACGTACACTTCATACCCCTTTCTCTGGGTGTCAAGAGGCTGTGAGAGAAGAAATTTTGTGTTTATCTTGGTCTGAGGTGGAATAAAAGCTATTTCTTTGACTTGACCGTCCACTTCCTGTTTCTGGAGCGCGCGAAAGAGGACATGGATATGCCTTCTGTTTTGCTCCCGTTATGGACGACTAACATCTCCGTCTTAGATTTTATTTGATACATGTGACCATATCATCGTAACGTATGTTTTTTCAATATAGTTTAATCAGATTATTGAAATTTTTTCGGGAGTTTTGCCGTGTTCCGTTCTCTGACTTTGTTGACGTTGGAGTGATCCGTGCCACTTGGCAAGTGCCCATGCTAAATGAAGAGGGATATTTGCCGTTCCAGATCAAAACAACGACTGTTCTGGACAAAGGACACCTTGTCCAACATTCTGACGGAAGATCACCAAAAGTAAGAAACATTTTATGATGCTATTTCTAATATCTGTCGTGCATGTGAACTGGTCGTGGGCGCCCAAGTGTTTCTGGCTATTGTGGCTACGCTAATATAGCGCTACATTTTGTTTTCGCTGTAAAACATTTAATAAATCGGAAATATTGTCTGGAATCACAAGATGCCTGTCTTTCAATTGCTGTACACTATGTATTTTTCAGAAATGTTTTATGATGAGTAATTAGGTATTTGACGTTGGTGTCTGTAAATATTATGGCTGCTTTCGGTGCAATTTCTGATTGTAGCTGAAATGTAAACTATGATTTATACCTGAAATATGCAAATTTTTCGAACAAAACATATGATATACAATAAATATTTTATCAGACTGTCATCTGATGAAGTTGTTTCTTGGTTAGTGGCTATTTATATCTTTATTTGGTCGAATTTGTGATAGCTACTGATGGAGTAAAAACTGATGGAGTAAGAATAGTGGTGTCTTTTGCTAACGTGGTTAGCTAATAGATTTACATATTGTGTCTTCCCTGTAAAACATTTTAAAAATCGGACATGTTGGCTTGATTCACAAGATGTGTACCTTTCATCTGGTGTCTTGGACTTGTTAATGTGTGAAAGTTAAATATTTAAAAAAAATATCTTTTGAATTTCGCGCCCTGCACTTGAGCTGGATGTTGTCATAAGTGTACCGGTGTCGGGCTGCAGCCATAAGAAGTTAAAATAATGTATGTGAGTATAACTGAACTGATTTGGGGTCATTGCACTTTTTTTTGAGGTTTTTTTGAGGTCATTGCACTTTCCAATAATTTTATATGGGAAAGCCTAATTATTAGGACCCAGATTGCAGTTTCTATGGCTTCCACTAGATGTCAACAGTCTTTGTTCTATGTTTTTTTAACTTCTATGAAAAGTATTCGTGTTCTTTCTAAGTGTCACTCAGAAGGACTCTATTATTTTGGTGTGGGTGAATGACTGAGTTCCTCGTTGTTTTTCTCCGGTATTGGAAACAGTTTATTCCATCTTAAATTGTATCGATTATTTACATATTAGGATACCTGAGGTTGGATTAGAAACATTGTTTGAAATGTTTGGACCAAGTTTACAGGTTACTTTTTACATTCCTTTGTAGGCATGTTGAGCGAGTTGGAACAGTTGTATTTCTGAATCAAACGCCAAATAAACAGACATTTTTGGGATATAAAGAAGGACTTTATTGAACAAAACGACCATTCATTGTGTAACTGGGACATTTTGGATTGCAAAAAGATGAAGATCTTCAAAGGCAAGCGATTTATTTTATCGCTATTTCTGACTTTCGTGACGCATCTGCTTGGTTGGAAAATGATTGTGACGCGCTCCGGTTAGGGCGCGCACTTGGTTATTTATCTCCGGTATTGAATATACTATTTTCTGTCTTAAATTCTATCGTTTTTTTTTACATATTAGGGTACCTGAAGATTGATTAGGAACGTTGTTTCACATGTTTGGACCAAGTTTATTGGTAACGTTTGAGATTCATTTTGTATGCATTTTGAACTAGGGGAAACCGCTGGATTATTGAATGAAGCCAAATAAACATACTTTTTTGAGATATAAAGAAAGACTTTATCGAACAAAAGTACCATTTGTTATGTAACAGGGACCCCTGTGATTGCAACCAGATGAAGATCTTCAAAGGTAAGGGATTTATTTTATCGCTATTTCTGACTGTCGCGATGCATCTGCTTGGTTGGAAGCGGGGCGCTGTCCTCAGATAATCGCATGGTGTGCTTTCGCCGTAAAGCCTTTTTGAAATCTGACAACATGGCTGAATTAACAAGAAGTTTATCTTTTAAATGATGTATGACACTTGTATTTTAATGAAAGTTTAATTTCTGTAATTTGAATTTGGCGCTCTGCAATTTCACCGGATGTTGTCGAGGTGGGTCGCTTGAGGCACGCCTAGCCCAAAATAAGCAATGAATTCCCCTGTGTCCTATCTGTGCTTAGAGTTCAAAACAGTTAACCAAAGCTAGCAGGGTTATTAAAACACCTAATTAAACCATCAGAGGAAGATATTAAAAAACTCAAAATAACCTTCAAAAAAACATTAACAAAATTTTGAGAATGTGGGGTGGTGTAGTTGATGTGGGTTTAGCTATAGTTTATCTCCCCCTTTTTGCTATTCTGTGAGGATTTGATTGGGACATGACATAACCGGGGCTTGGCACAAAGGCAGAAACAGTAAGGGAGGATAGGGAGGTGATGGGGATGTGTGTGGATTGTCTGTGATACAATACAGGACTGGCATGGGGGCCTCATCTCTGCACTAGATATAGACTGAGGATAACAGGGAAAAGGGACAGAGAGGAACACACCAGTGAATGAGCTCAAATCTCTTTGATTTCTCCCCTTTTCTTCACATAATGCCTTTCTTAATGGCTTCTCTGGCTGGTGAAGGAGAGAAGAAACTCCCTCCCCGAGGTGTGTGTGTGTGGGTGTGTGTGTGTTTGTGGGTGCCAGGCAACTGTGGGCAGCGCAGAGAAGCAGAGGACTTAAAGTAATAGCAGGCCCTGGTTTGTAACAGGGCTCTAATAGTAAGTAATGATGGTTAATGGGAGCAATACCGTAACTAATCATATTTTATTGAGGCAGAGCCAAGAGGTGCAGGTGGGAAGCTGTGCAGGTGTAGACTAAATAATTGAGTTAACACAGAAACAAACAAGTGAACAAGAAACATCCGCTTGTGTTTTACCATGGCAGAAAACCTAGCAATGGAATGGGTTAGGCAAAAAGAAAGTGTATACACTTCACTCTGCATAATAAATTATACAGTATGTAACCCACAAGGTTTCATGGTACAGGTCGTGGGCTCCGCCCCAGTCACTCCCTAGCTACAATGAGCTATACCCATAGTCACTTCCTGGTTTGAGTGAATTAGAATGTGGAGGGGGAAGCCAGCTTGCCAACTGCACTTTGTGGTCAGAAATGTTGCTAGTTTAAAATACTAGTTCTCCCACTCCATACAAGTGAGATCTTTCTCACAAACTTGTAAGGGATATTGGATTGGTCATCAAGATACATGTTTTTGGCGTATAATATTGACTCCCAAGCAACAAAGTGGGAATGCTATGGCCTACTTATATATTTTGGGTAAATTCTTATTTCATGTGTTGTGTCTGGATTAACTGGATTTTGCATTTTTTTATTTTTTTTTCAAATTTGAATTGAACATTTACTTTCATCTGAGGACAAATACATTGTTGTTCACTTAAACAGAGAGTTGATTCAGCAACTTTGCATGACCTTTGGGCCTTCCCTTATTTTACTGTTAGTGGTTCAGTTCTAACTGACCATTATGACACACAAACAATGCTTGATACAAACAGCAAGAAGTGGCCTACAGCTAAAGACATTTAGAAAACCTATACACGCAAAACACGTTCTGACTCAGTCTTCTTCAGGCCTCTCCGTCAGCCCATCAGTCAATGACCTTATCAATTGATGACAACCACCCACTTCATGCAGTGTTAACTTCAACCACAAAACACACATGTTAATTCTTCTGGTTTCACACTGCAATGATGGAGAGGTTCAACTGCGACCGTTGATCTCTCTCCATCTTTATATATATCTTCCAATTTATCTCCATCTTTATCTTTATCTTTCTCCGGCTTTATCTTTATCTCCATCTTTATCTTTGTCTTTCTCCAGCGTTATCTTTATCTCCATCTTTATCTCCATCTTTAACTCCATCTTTATATATATCTTTATATCCATCTTTATCTTTGTCTCCATCTTTATCTTTCTGCATCTTTATTTCCATCTTTATCTCCATCTTTATCTCCATCTTTATCTCCATCTTTACATCCATTGTTGTGACTTTACGTTCATTAACAAGTGCTTGTTTTCCTTTGAAATGGGGTCTGCTCGAATAGACAAAAATAAATAGCTTTGTATATGTAAAAGATTTTTACGCTAGCTACAACCTGCTGGCGCGCTGGACTAATGCCATGTATAAAGAGGAGAAGCTAATAGGTTTGAATCTCACTGACTCTGTGCCACAATAAAAAAAATGTGTTTGCACAGTTAACCCTTAAATGCAAAATTTCGAAGATGTTCAAAATTTCAAATTTCAATGTTTTTAAGGTTAAGTTTAGGCATGAACTCCAAAGTCTTAAGGTTAGATGTTTAGAATAGGCTTAAAACAAAAATGACTTTGTATCACTGGATTTGAACATGCAACCTTTGGAATCAGAGACATATGCCACCACCCACGTCCACAATGCCATGGCAAAATTGAAACCTACTTGAAGGTAACAGTGCTCAATGTTGCCCCTAGTGGACGGTTTTCACATCATCTCCCAACGTCCTCAGACATGGCTGGACGTCGAATACTTGTATCACCGGTGACCTGGCTGGGCCAGTAACTGGGTATGGCCAACACACCTGAACACACTTAACAAAATAAACGATAAAGAGTTTTGTTGACGCTGAGAACGGAATGTATATGTTTTACAGTTTTTCTCAATTGCTTAGCTTCTCTGGGATATGTGGGACGCTAACGTCCCATTTGGTCAAAAGCCAGTAAAAATGCAGAGCGCCAAATTCAAATAAATTACTATAAAAATCAAACTTTCATGAAATCACACATGCAATACACCAAATTAAAGCTACACTTGTTGTGAATCCAACCAACATGTCCGAATTCAAATAGGCTTTTCGGCGAAAGCAAACGATGCTATTATCTGAGGATAACACCATAGTAAACAAAGAGAGAGAAGCATATTTCAACCCTGCAGGCGCGACACAAAACGCAGAAATAAAAATATAATTCATGCCTTACCTTTGACGAGCTTCTGTTGTTGGCACTCCAATATGTCCCATAAACATCACAAATGGTCCTTTTGTTCGATTAATTCCGTCGATATATATCCAAAATGTCCATTTATTTGGCGCGTTTGATCCAGAAAAACACCGGTTCCAACTTGTGCAACATGACTACAAAATATCTCAAAAGTTACCTGTAAACTTTGCCAAAACATTTCAAACTACTTTTGTAATACAACTTTAGGTATGTTTTAACAAAAATAATCGATAAAATTGAAGATGGGATGATCTGTGTTCAATACAGGATTAAAACAAACTGTAGCTAGCTTTCTGGTCATGCCCCTCTATCTAACCGTACACTTTCAAGTTACCCTCGTTCTGGATGGCCGTACTTCTTCATTACACAAAGGAAAAAAACTCAATTTCTAAAGACTGTTGACATCCAGTGGAAGCGGTAGGCACTGCAAGAAGGTCAATTAGAAATCTGGATTCCCAATGAAAATCCATTGAAAAGAGAGTGACCTCAAAAAAAAAAATCTGAATGGTTTGTCCTTGGGTTTTCGCCTGCTAAATAAGTTCTGTTATACTCACAGACATGATTCAAACAGTTTTAGAAACTTCAGAGTGTTTTCTATCCAAATCTACTAATAGTATGTATATCTTATCTTCTAGGGATGAGTAGCTGGCAGTTGAATTTGGGTATGCTTTTCATCCAAATGTAAAAATGCTGCCCCCTATCCTAGAGCAGTTAGACACAATTCCTTGAACAATTCACAATTTTCTCAAATCTTCACACACAATTTAAAAAACTCACACACAACGGTACAAACATCTAACTTCTGCGTCCCAATTCAAACTTTGCCCTCAGACAACACACACAAGCTGTCAAAAACACAGACTGCATGACTGTCTGTTAAACACTGGAGGGATTCATTCAAAACACTGCTACCAAAATGTTTAGAATAGGTTTTCAGAGAAATAGTTTGGAACTTTGTAGAATAACAGCACTGACTATCCAGATAACACTTTCAGGAACACCCTGGTGAGAGAAATTCAAAACAGTACTGTAATAAATACCTCTTACATTAGTGGATAAGGGAATACTACTGTATATGCTGTTTTGTTCAAAAACATTTGAAATGTCACACTGACTAAACATGTAAGGAAGAGTCCATGCACATTAAAATACCAAATTTCCAAAAACTTTATTTCCAAATACAGCAAATGTACAGGTTACTCAGCATCAGCACCAGCATCAGCATTCTGATCATCTCGTCTCAGGTCTGGCTCAGCCCATAATATCTCATCAACTTCACACATTGTTTGCTCTTTTTTGCCAGGCAGCGTGGGAAAAATGCCCTTGTGTGCCTTAGAAAACCCTGGATACCCTCGGGCGTCCACCATTGACTCCAGGAGGTTTTGCTGTGCGTAGGGGTTGGGGTCATACACTCTCCACCGCCATGCGATTCAGAAATGGGGAATATGCTGGCAAAAAAGGAATGGTGAACCTGGGGTGGTCATTGAACCAGGCGCGAACCAGAGCAGCCCGATAGAAACTCACATTATCCCAAATGACAAGATATTGGGCTTGCTCTGGTTGCCCTGGCTCCCCTTCCTGTTGAATAATGTTATTGTGCAGCTGATCTAGAAATTGAAGGAGTTGTGCCGTGTTGTATGGACCCACTTTGACATGGCGGTGGAGGACGCCATGATTGCTGATGGCTGCACATAGGGTGACGCTGCCTCTCCTCTGGCCAGGAACTTGTATGACAGCAAGGTGACCAATGATGCTGCGTCCCCTTTTGTGCCTTTTTGTTAGGTTGAACCCTGCCTTGTCGATGAAGATGTACTCCTGTGGGTCAGTCATGGCATCCAACTCAAAGATTCTCTACAGAAGTAAAATAAACACATTTTACTGTGCTACAAATGCAGTACTGTAGTGTACTACTGTACTGGAATGAAAGATTGTGTACTGCAGTTACTGTAACACATTACTATACAGTACTGTATTGATATGCTGGAGAGATGGGCCATACTCTACATTCTGTTAAAATTCTGTACACTATAGCAACTACCTGCACATATTGGAATCCTTAACTCTGTTTGAATTCCTTTCAATAGAACCGTGAGGAAACATGTTTTCTCACAATTTTATGGAAAGTTTTCTTTGTGTTCTGAGAACAGGGCTTTAAGTAGAACCGCGAGGAAACTTGCAGAAAAAAATTCTGCTGAAGTACTGAAATTCCCACAGAGGAACATTGTTTCTTAACATTCTCTGAAGTATTTGAGAACGTTGCCAATGTCAAACCAGTTGAAGAAATGTTCCTAGTACATTACCAAACATTAAATTAAATGTAACCACATCTGAACTATTAGGAAATGTTCTGTTAAAGTAATGAAATACCACAAAAATTACAATATTTTGTCAAGTTATTTAAATGTGCTGAGAATATTCCAAAGCCAAGCAACTATCCTGCACCATTCCCAGAACGTTGTGGCAAGGTTGTATGCAAAATAACCATAGGACAACCTCACTCTCACCAAGCTCTAAGAAACATATGGTTCTCTGAACATTATGTACTACCTGGGTAGGTATATGCAGGAGTGGTTTATATAAGCAAATACAGTTTGAGCCTTATGGTGCTTTCTTATACAGGAAATGTAAAAGTGGTTTAATTTCAGAGCATTGCCAGATAGCCAGTTAGCAGACTGGTGCTGCAGTGTAATGGGATTTGGGCTTGGATTTTACTCTTTGAATTTCACTCTGTTAGGTGAGTCAGAAGGTCGTTGAGGATCTTAGAATGTCTGTAGGCCTTTGTTCTGTATGGATGTATGTATGAGCCAAGCGGGAATGCTGTGTGAATGCTGTGTGAGTGTTGTGAGAGTACTGTGCTTTGCTACAATCAGAGTACATGCATGTACAGTAGCTAATTCTCTTTCTTTTTACCTTTGTGTCTGTTTGCGTAAACGTCTCTGGTGTACACCGACAATTGACTGGGCATCCACGTAATGTTAAAAGGGATGCTGGGGTGTGTATTAGTCCAGATTTATGTCTCTGACCCTCCTGTCTGTGCTGTGATTGGTCGAGAGACAGATCAGAATGTCCCCTCCGGGCCCTGGCACTTCATCATGTCAGGAAGGCAATCAGGAAAATAAGGTCTGCTTAGATTTACTCCTGCAGGAGAAGGCAGTCTATGCAGGCTCGCTAGAGGAGGACCCAGCCACGGCCAGAAAAGTATCTGCCGTTTAGCGGCTTGGTTTTCTTCTCTCCCTTTCGCCAGGTGATGGATGTGTGGAGATCACTCATTCCTTATAACCCAGAGAGGGGTGGCATCCATCACGCTCTCCCCCCCGCTCTTACCCCGCCTCACCCCTCCTCGCCCCCCTGTCTCCACCCTCCCTGTACCGCCATCGTAACATAAGCTGTCTCTCAAACTGACAGCCTCATCCAATATTTCAGACGCCACCGGCCCACAGGACTCTATTATTTATAATCAGCTCTCCGACAATGAACACTTACACAGACCAGCCAAATCACAGAGGTGTGTGTGTGGAGGTGTTGGGGTGTGTGTGTGTGTGTTCCTGTGCGTGTGTGTTCCATCATCTCAACCTTGAGGAACGTATTCCTCCACAACACCTTCCACCGTCTGCCTTTCATTCAAGCCAAGTGGATCTTTAACAGCCATCAGCCCAGTGAAATACATCTAGGCCTGGTCTGACTTCAGCTCCAGCCCTAACCTCCCAGCACTTAGCCAGTCAAATAAACACTAAGATAAGATGTCAGCTTTCAATCTTCTCTGCTGACGTTGAAGCCGCTGCCAAAGACAACATGCACAGCTTGTCTCTCGGCAGCAGAGATTATTTTCTTGGTGAGGAGAGTGTTTTGTTGGTTGTGTTGTTACATCGTACTGCCATTACAGCATGTGTAGTCTGCATTCCACTGTAATTGGGTAACATTTGGAAGCCCTACGGGGTGTAGGGGAAGGGTAAAGGGGTGATGTAGTTGCTTATGTGTGTGCGTATTTAAGGCTAGATTAGAGAGCAGTCAACTCTTACACACACACACACACACACACACAAACACACACAAACCAACTTCCTCAGTGTAGACACAAGCACACGAAACGCCGTATGCTGCAAAAACTAACACTAACTCGCTACTTTCCCGATGTGCTTTTCCTGAGAATTTATTAAGTATTCAGAGTTGATTGTTTCCTCGAGGAAACGTTTCTTGTTTCTTCCTATTCACCATGTTCCTGCAGAGAAGAAGAGGAGGTGATGAGAAAGTAAGATGATACAGAGAGACCGCGTAGGAACGAGGCCAATGATTACAAAGATAAACAACCTCTCCTTCTGTTTAATCTGGTCTATAGCGCCTACTTCACAACCGCACAATCTCATTGTGATGGCTTCCTTTTGTGTCTTTATTTCCCTCTCTGCATTCAGAAGCAGCAGTTAGTGATTCATTAAAAAAAGTCACAAGTGTTCCTTTTCCAGTGACTGCATTATGGAATCTACTCATCTCTCCCCGTGGCCCCGCTCCACCCCCCGGTCCCTCGCCACAGGGATGCCAGGCCTACAGATGAATAGCACGGTGCCGCCTTTACATCCCTCTAGTCATCCGCTGCTCTGCCCCGCTCCTCTCCATTCCACCACTCGTGGTTGTGATGTTCTGACACTCCACTTGTTTATTCATTCTGGTGAGTCATCGACGCGTAGAGCGCACACACACACACACACACACACACACACACACACACACACACACACACACACACACACACACACACACACACACACACACACACACACACACACACACACACACACACACACACACACACACACACACACACACACCACCGTTTGAGTAGATGAGTAGAGCAAAGGAGGAGGAACAGGACACGAGGGTGAAAAGGTATATGTGAGAACATGGGAGTAACCCAGCAATTGATTTCTGAAAAGCTGTTACAAAGGCATACAATGAATGGAGCATGATTCACATGAGCTGGATTCGGATAGAAGATATACACACTACAGTATGCACAGCTGTACTGTATTCACACCCGGTGGACAATATCGCTTCTCAAAAACTCTGACAACTCCAATACCCACAACCTCCCAAATTGTTCCCTGTGGGTTACGGAGATGGAAAGAGTGAGGAGGGAGACACTCTGGCCTCTACACACAGACATCTGGCTTGAGGAGATCTCTGAAGAGCGCACCCCTAATGTCATCTCTGCTTGACCAAACCCAATCCTCTCACACACGTTCTCTCCATGGAAATGTCTGGTCCCAATCTCTTTTCCTTTCTCTCTTTCTATTTCTCCCCTCTTTCCCTCTGTTTCTTGTTAAAAAGGGCACTTTCTTAGCTCTCATTAAAGTCCTCTCAGCTGAATCGGACAGGGAGGAGAGCCGTGTGGCAAGAGGAGAGAAGATAGACTGTGTTTCTTCTGTTGTTACAATTTGAACAGCTTTGGAATTATTGTTGCGCTTGGAACAGCTGTGCCAATAAAGCATATTTGAGTTTAAATTGAATGGATGGAGGGGGAGAGAGAACAAGAATGGAGAGAGAGCATGCATGAGAGAAAGAGAGAGGAGGGATAAAAAAATTAGAGACAGAGAGAGAGAGAAAGCGAAAGGGAGAGAAGGAGAGGAGAGAGAGAGAGCTGAGGGCTGGTTTGGTAATGTACTGTGTCAGATCAGTTAGGTTGTGAGGACAGATAGCTCATCATTGGGGAGAAAGCTCTTCGTGAGAAAGATTCTCTCTTTCTCACTCTTTTCCTCTTTCTCCCTCTATACCGATCTCTCGCAAGCATGAACGCATGAACGCGCCCACACACACACACACACACACACACACACACACACACACACACACACACACACACACACACACACACACACACACACACACACACACACACACACACACACACACACACACACACACACACACACACACACACACACACAGTGAGAGGGCCATTTCAGGGCCCTCTCATTCTCTGCCTTCCAGCACTAATTGAATGCCTCTCCTGACAAATGGATTGTTGAAACCACACCTGCAACGTAACATTAGGCTCTCCTCTCTGATCAGCCGAGGACTGCTGTTTGTGTGGGTGTGTGTGTGTGTGTTCACGCCTGTGTGCGTGCCTTCCACGTGTGTGTGTGTGAGTGTGTGTAAATGCATGTGTGCAAGTACGCAAGTGGAAGAAGGCCTCTATGCCCTATTGTACGATTCGCTGACTTTTTAATATTTCAGCACCAATATAGTCATTCATTAACCATAAAGAATGGTGTTTAAATAAATAATACCCTTATCCCTTATCCAGTGTAAACAACCTCCTACACTGCAGGTAGAAATTGATGCATTGTTATTTGCAGAGCGCTGACCTATTGCCTGTCTCATTCTAGACAGGAGCTGTCTGTTCTTTTCATCCATCCATTCTTCCTTTCTTCCATCCATCCATCCATCCACCCATCCATCCTCAAAACACAGACCAATACACAGATATAACATATAACTATATGGATGTATGGTCTCATTTCTGACAGTGAGGAGAAGAGTAACATGAAAGAGCATGGTATGTGCCTTTCAAATGGCATTATCAACCATTATAATCTACAGCATACTAGCTTTTAAACTGAGAGAGACTTTGATCGTTCAAAGTAAATATCAAAAGCAGTGGCGTTGGATGGACCTACTAATGCCTTAGAGACCACCCTCCCATCCTTCTTTTCTGACTTACTTCCTTCCTTCCTCCCCCCCCCCCTCCTCCCTCCCTTGGCCCTTTTATTTAACTCACGTCTTCATCAACTCCGGCTCCATTAAATACATCATTGGAGCGGTGATTAAAAATGAAACAGACTTAAATGCAGTAATCAATCATTGAATAGGTTAACGGGCTTAAAATATCAGACTGTTTCATTTTCAACCTGAGTCATGAGAGGGAGTAAGCTGCTCTGGAAATCAACTGTGACATTTTTATGCCAAAACAATATACTAGTGCATTACTGTATTAACCTACAGTATATGTGTGTGTGTGTGTGTGTGTGTGTGTGTGTGTGTGTGTGTGTGTGTGTGTGTGTGTGTGTGTGTGTGTGTGTGTGTGTGTGTGTGCCTCTGAGCATAATGAATGGCCAATGCCTTTAATACATGGTATGGAATTTGCACCTCATATTTTGCAATGGAATCGATTATTCAGACATACAGAAAGAGACAGAGACCTTGACAGCTCACATTCTCATGTTGCTTTTGAATTTATGACATAAAACAGATAGAACTCGTGTAAATGAAGTAGCTAAGACATCTAGTGATTATTGAATCAAATTCGAATTGTTCTCTAAACTGTATTTGTAAAGAGAATGGCATTCCGTTTTTGTCTTTCTCTCTCAAGATTCTTTCCTGATGAACAGAAGATGAAAGTATCGTGATCATGAGTTTGGCACACACCATCAAAATATATTTACTCAATCGAATTCTATGGTATGCCCATTTTAAACAACTTTCAGTATTATTCTGAAAGACGAGCAGTCTGTTGTACAGGAAAACAAAAGATATTGCCTTGAATATCACTCCTCGACAATCCGAACCCAAAAGAATCAGGGCATTAAATGTCACATTTTTCCTCTTGATTTTTTGTTTGGCCTTCGCCATTGCAAGAGCTAGCTAATCCAAATAGACATTTTCTCTGACGTGTTTCTCCAACCTTGGCTCTGTTACAAGATTACATTTTCCATGGCTTGCGTGTGGTAGCGAGCTGGCAAGTTAGCAAAGTTAAGAAACATGGTCTAAAAAAACAAGAACTGTAGGCTGTAAGTGCATTTGCATGATATATGTGGTGATTATGGGCTTGTTTAGCTTGTGTTTTCTCATTCTAACACACTTGTCAATTAGTAATGTTCTCCATAGGAATAAGTGGCTAACATTACATTACGACATTCAAACTGAAATATGTGCTTAGACTGTGTGTGCGTGTGCGCTCGTGCGTGCGTGCGTGTAACTTTGTCTCTTCAGCGCGATTATGCAAATGCAATTAGAGTGTCTTTATATCTTTTCAAAGCTGTGGGGATGAAAGGAAGGCAGGCTTGACCCTGCTACAGATCACATCTTCTGTGTGTTCAGCACAAGAATACCAATGTTACCGCATTAACCCACGGAGAGGGGAGAGAGATGGAAGGAGAGGGAGAAAGAGGGGGAGAAGAGAGAGAGAGAGAGAGAGAGAGAGAGAGAGAGAGAGAGAGAGAGAGAGAGAGAGAGAGAGAGAGAGAGAGAGAGAGAGAGAGAGAGAGAGAGAGAGAGAGAGAGAGAGAGAAGATAGATAGAGAGACGGGGAGGGGTGGAAGGGAGAAGAGAGTTGGAGAAGGGGGATGAGAGAGATGGAACAAGATGGATATAGAGGGAAAGAAAGCCATGTGTGGGCAGGAGGAGGAAAGAGCGCACTAGAAGATGATGAGGAAAAACACACATAATTGGAGATGAGTTGGAGAGTAAGTTAATCAGCCCCATAGTGAGGGTGCTAATCTGTCTGTCTGTCTGTCTGTCTGTCTGTCTGTCTGTCTGTCTGTCTGTCTGTCTGTCTGTCTGTCTGTCTGTCTGTCTGTCTGTCTGTCTGTCTGTCTGTCTGTCTGTCTGTCTGTCTGTCTGTCTGTCTGTCTGTCTGTCTGTCTGTCTGTCTGTCTGTCTGTCTGTCTGTCTGTCTGTCTGTCTGTCTGTCTGTCTGTCTGTCTGTCTGTCTGTCTGTCTTCTGTCTTCTCTCTCTCTCTCTCTCTCTCTCTCTCTCTCTCTCTCTCTCTCTCTCTCTCTCTCTCTCTCTCTCTCTCTCTCTCTCTCTCTCTCTCTCTCTCTCTCTCTCTCTCTCTCTCTCTCTCTCTCTCTCTCTCTCTCTCTCTCTCTCTCTCTCTCTCTCTCTCTCTCTCTCTCTCTCTCTCTCTCTCTCTCTCTCTCTCTCTCTCTCTCAATTCAATTCAGTGGGCATTTACTGGTATGGGAAACAATGACATATTATGTCTATATACAGTGTTGTAACGATGTGCAAATAGTTCAAGTACAATATAGGTTGTATTTACAATGGTATTTGTTCTTCACTGGTTGCCCTTTTCTTGTGGCAACAGGTCACAAATCTGACTGATGTGATTGATTTGATTTGTTTTCGAGTTCTTTGTGAGTCTGTGTAATCTGAGGGAAATAGGTGTCTCTAATATGGTCATACATTTGGCAGGTTAGGAAGTGCAGCTCAGTTTCCACTTAATTTTGTGGGCAGTGTGCACATAGCCTGTCATCTCTTGAGAGCCAGGTCTGCCTAAGGTGACCTTTCTCAAAAAGCAAGGCTATGCTCACTGAGTCTGTACGTAGTCAAAGCTGTCCTTAATTTTGGGTCAGTCACAGTGGTCAGGTATTCTGCCACTGTGTACTCTCTGTTTAGGGCAAATAGCATTCTAGTTTGCTCTGTTTTTTTGTTAATTCCTTCCAATGTGTCAAGTAATTATCTTTTTGTTTTCTCGTGATTTGTTTGGGTCTAATTTTGTTGCTGTTCTGAGGCTCTGTGCGGTCTGTTTGTGTTTTGAACAGAGCCCCAGGACCAGCTTGCTTAGGGGACACTTCCCCAGGTTCATCTCTCCATAAGGTGATGGCTTTGTTATAGAAGGTTTGGATCGCTTCCTGATAGAATCGCTTCCTGATATTTTTATAATTAGCAGGTATCTGCCTAATTCTGCTCTGCATTTGATGTTTTACAATGTACATGGAGGATATTTTTGTAGAATTCTGCATGCACAGTCTCAATTTGGTGTTTGTCCCATGTTTTGAATTCTTCGTTGGTGAGCGGACCTCAGACCTCACAACCATAAAGGGCAATAGGTTCTATAACTGATTAAAGTATTTTTTGCCAGATCCTAATTGGTATGGCAATTTTATATTCCTTTTGACGGCAGAGAAGGCCCTTCTTGCCTTGTCTCTGAGATTGTTAAACAGCTTTGTGGAAGTTACCTGTGGCGCTGATGTTTAGGCCGAGGTATATATTGTTTTTTTGTGTGCTTTGGGACAATGGTGTCTAGATGGAATTTGTATTTGTGGTCTTGGCAACTGGACCTATTTTGGAACACCATTATTTTTTATCTTACTGAGATTTACTGTCAGGACCCAGGTATGACATAATCTATAATGAAGATCTAGGTGCTGCTGTAGGCCCTCCTTGGTTGGGGCCAGAATCACCAGATAATCAAAAAACAGTAGACATTTGACTTCAGATTCTATCAGGGTGAGGCCAGGTGCTACAGACTGTCCTAGTGCCCTCGCCAATTCGTTGATATATATGTTGAAGAGGGTGGGGCTTAAGCTGCATCCCTGTCTCATCCCATGGCCCTGTGGAAATAAATGTGTTTTTTGCAAATTTTCTGCTAATAAATGTGTACATGGATTTTATAATGATGTATGTTTTTCTCCAAACACCACTTTCCATCATTTTGTATAGCAGACCCTCTGCCTTTGTTTTGTTTGTTTGTTTGTTTGTCAACTAGGGTATTCAGGGTGAATACGTGGTATGTCGTACGGTAATTTGGTAAAAAGCCAATTTGACATTTGCTCAGTACATTGTTTTCACCGAGGAAATGTACAAGTCTGCTGTTAATGATAATGTAGAGGAGTTTCCCAAGGTTGCTGTTGACGCATATCCCACGGTAGTTAATGGGGTCAGATTTGTCTCTGCTTTTGTGGATTGGGGTGATCAGTCCTTGGTTACAAATATTGTGGAAGATGCCAGAGCTGAGGATGTTTTTAAAGAGTTTAAGCTTAGCCAATTGCAATTCGTGATCTGTATATTTTATTGTTTCATGTAGGACACCATCAACACTACACAACTTTTGGGGTTGGAGGGTTTGTATTTTGTCCTGTAGTTCATTCAATGTAATTGGAGAATCCAGTGGGTTCTGGCAGTCTTTAATAGCTGATTCTAAGATTTGTATTTGATAATGTATATGTTTTTGCTGTTTGTTCTCTGTTATAGAGCAAAAAAGAATGGAAAAGTGGTTTATCCATACATCTCCGTTTTGGATAGTTAACCTTTTATGGCGGTAGCCCGACACCGGTACACCTATGACAACATCCAGCTCAAAGTGCAGGGCGCGACATTCAAATTTTTTTTTTTTTTTAAATATTTAACTTTCACACATTAACAAGTCCAATACAGCATATGAAAGGTACACATCTTGTGAATCAAGCCAACATGTCCGATTTTTAAAATGTTTTACAGGGAAGACAAAATATGTAAATCTATTAGCTAACCACGTTAGCAAAAGACACCACTTTTCTAACTCCATCAGACATCTAGAGGAAGGCGTAGGCAGTGTTTGTATCCTCATAGCATTTACAGGGACCTTAAAACTGACCTGGGACCAGGGGCCAAGATTTCTGAAATCTCACTCCCTGTCAGGAAAAGTGCTGTAGAATGAGTTCTGTTTCACTCAGAGACATAATTCCAACGGTTATAGAAACTAGAGAGTGTTTTCTATCCAATAATAATAATAATATGCATATTGTACGAGCAAGAATTGAGTACGAGGCCGTTTGAAATGGGCACGATTTAACTGGCTACTCAATACTGCCCCTTGCAGCCATAAGAAGTTAACTATTTGTGTTGTTGTTTGTTTAGTGTTTTCCAATTTTCCAAGAAGTTGTTACATTCTATTGTAACGTCTTTCGTTGGTGGAAGGAGAGGAGGACCAAAATGCAGCGTGGTACGTATCCATAATATAATTTAATCGAGAATGAATACAAAATACAAAAGAACAAGAGAATAAATGAAAACCGAAAACAGTACCGTATGGTACTAACACAGGAAACAGGAAACAATCACCCACAAAAAACAATGAAAAACAGGCTACCTAAATATGGCTCCCAATAAGAGACAACGACCTGCCTCTGATTGAGAACCATACTAGGCCAAACACATAGAAATATACCATACAGAACAAAACATAGAAAAACAACATAGAATGCCCACCCCAACTCACGCCCTGACCAAACTAAAATAAAGACATAAAAAAGGAACTAAGGTCAGAACGTGACATCTATGGATTCTTCAATTACATCGATCTGATTTCTGACATGCTGTTTATTCTTTCTCCGTAGTGTATTTCTGTATTAGTAAAGGCGTAGACTCAAGTTTTCTGGGTCTCTATGTTTTTGGTTGGATAGGTTTCTCAATTTCTTTCTTAGGTTATTGCATTCTTCATCAAACCATTTGTCATTATTGTTAATTTTCTTAGGCTTGGTGCTTGACATTTTTTGATATGATAGTGTAGCTGAAAGGTCAACTATACTGTTTAGGCTTTCTACTGTCAAGTTTACACCTCACTATTAAAGTGACATGTTTTGTCCAGGAAGTTGTCAAAAAGGGATTGAATTTGTTGTTGCCTAATTGTTTTTTGGTAGATTTCTACACTGCTTTCCTTCCATCTATAGTATTGCTTAATATTGTGCAGTTCCTTTGGCTTTGATGCCTCATGATTGAGTATTGCTATGTTCAGGTAGACTGTGATTTTTTATTGTTATCCGATAGGGGTGTTAGTGGGCTGACTATGAACACTCTGAGAGACTATGGGTGGAGGTCAGTGATAAAATCATCTATAGTACTACTGCCAAGGGATGAGGTGTAGATGCAAATAAAATGCAAATTAATTACTTAAAAATCATACAATGTGATTTTCTGGATTTTTGTTTTAGATTCCGTCTCTCACAGTTGAAGTGTACCTATGATAAAAATTACAGACCTCTACATGCTTTGTAAGTAGGAAAAACGGCAAAATCGGCAGTGTATCAAATACTTGTTCTCCCCACTGTATATCCCTGGGCCTGGAAGTGGTTGTTCTCCCACCTCTGGGATGGAGAATATGCCATCGTTAAAGTATGGGGATGCTATTGGGGGGATATAGGTAGCACAGATGAGGACATTTTTCTCTGTTAACTTCTCTAGGATAGGGGGCGGCATTTTCACGTTTGGATGAAAAGCATACCCAAATTCAACTGCCAGCTACTCTTCCCCAGAAGATAAGATATGCATATTGTTAGTAGATTTGGATAGAGAACACTCTGAAGTTTCTAAAACAGTTTGAATCATGTCTGTGAGTATAACAGAACTTATTTAGCAGGCGAAACCCCGAGGACAAACCATTCAGATTTTTTCTTTTTTGAGGTCACTCTCTTTTCAATGGATTTTCATTGGGAATACAGATTTCTAATTGACCTTCTTGCAGTTCCTACCGCTTCCACTGGATGTCAACAGTCTTTAGAAATTGGTTGAGGGTTTTTCCTTTGTGTAATGAAGAAGTATGGCCATTTTGAATCAGGGTCACTTGTTGTGTCCTGTTTGTTACAGGTGCATGACCAGAAGGCTAGCTACAGTTTGTTTTAATCCTGTATTGAACACAGATCATCCCGTCTTCAATTTTATCGATTATTTACGTTAAAAAATACCTAAAGTTGTATTACAAAAGTAGTTTGAAATGTTTTGTCAAAGTTTACAGGTAACTTTTGAGATATTTTGTAGTCACGTTTCACAATTTGGAACCGGTGTTTTTCTGGATCAAACGCGCCAAATTGACATTTTGGATATATATTGACGGAGTTAATCGAACAAAAGGACCATTTGTGATGTTTATGGGACATATTGGAGTGCCAACAACAGAAGCTCGTCAAAGGTAAGGCATGAATTATATTTTTATTTCTGCGTTTTGTGTCGCGCCTGCAGTGTTGAAATATGCTTCTCTCTCTGTTTACTATGGTGCTATCCTCAGATAATAGCATTGTTTGCTTTCGCCGAAAAGCCTATTTGAATTCTGACATGTTGGCTGGATTCACAACCAGTGTAGCTTTAATTTGGTATCTTTCATGTGTGATTTAATGAAAGTTAGATTTTTATAGTAATTTATTTGAATATGGCGCTCTGCATTTTCTCTGGCTTTTGGCCAAGTGAGACAGTAGCGTCCCGCCTAACTCAGATTTTTGGATATAAATATGAACTTTACCGAACAAAACATACATGTATTGTGTAACATGAAGTCCTATGAGTGTCATCTGATGAAGATCATCAAAGGTTAGTGATTAATTTTATCTCTATTTCTGCTTTTTGTTACTCCTCTCTTTGGCTGGAAAAATGGCTGTGTTTTTCTGTGGCTATGTACTGACCTAACATAATCGTTTAGTGTGCTTTCGCCGTAAATCCTTTTTGAAATCAGACATGTTGGCTGGATTCACAACAAGTGTAGCTTTAATTTGGTGTCTTTCATGTGTGATTTCAAGTTATATTTTTATATTAATTTATTTGAATTTGGCGCTCTGCATTTTTACTGGCTTTTGGCCAAGTGGGACGTTAGCGTCCCACATATCCCAGAGAAGTTAAGATAATTTCCTCATTAATTTCTAGCCGGATGTAAAATGTTCCTGTTTTGACCAATTTAATAGAGTGGGTTATGTCTGCTCTATACCAAATTAGCATACCCCTGAGTCTCTTCCCTGTTTCACACCTGATAGTTTGGTGGATGGGACTGCCAGCTCTCTGTAACTAGAGGGCAACCAGTGGGTCTGTCTCCTCTATACCATGTTTCTTGAAGGATGACAAAGTCTGTATTTCCAATTTCTTTGATTAAGTCTGGGTTCCTGCTCTTTAGGCCAAAGGCAGATGACCTCACACCTTGTATATTCCAGGATGAGATAGTAAAAGCTTTGTGATACATAGTGTGTCATGTGAACTTTCAATCCCAAGCTTTGACCAATCCCCGAGGTTTGTAAGACCCTGGGTTTAATAATAATTAGGCAAAGACTCAGTTTATGCAAAAGGTTTGTACAGTTTATTCACGAGAGCCCTCAAAAATCATATAATGCGCATAGCCTTTTATATAACTCCTACAAGCGCCTACAAGTCTACAAGCGCATCTGTTCCTCCCTGGGTGGAGGAACTTTATCTCCTGTCCTTGGTCTCACAGTACCAAAACATGTCTGTTGTCAGTTCCTCTTTATCACACACAACAAACACAATGTTCCCACTGTCTTACAATATTCTAGTATTATGTCTAAACACATTGTCTAAGCTTCTATAACTATTAGGGTGAAATACTTTAGTCATTACTCTTACTGTCATTCAGATTCTCTTACTTTACTTTAAACATATACATTCCCTTATCACAGTGTCAAGTGTTGTTTTCCTGTGGTTTAGGCCCGGACCATTACAGTAGGAGTGAGCAGAGCATGTTGAGCATGTTGAGCATCTGATACATACCTCTTAGGTTGCAGGATGGGACTTGGGGGGTTGCATTAGTGGGGGTTGGGCCTGTTGCTCTGCTCATGGCCTGGGCATATGTGCAGCTGTTATGTTGAGGTCCATGCTGCAGGGGGGGTATGGGGGGGAAGAAGGCGCATAGGTCTGATATGGGGGGGCCTATATAGGGTGTGGCCAGGGTTTGTTTGGGGTGGTCTCCACTGGTTTGTGTGCGGCTGGTGAAGCTGTGGTCTGGGTGTAGGTCCTCTTGGCGTCTCTCTCTCTCTCTCTTGCTCTCTCTTTCTCTGGGTTCTGTGTGTTGTACAGCAGCGTCAGTAGTCTTTGAACTATGTCATTGCCAGATACTGCAGCCTCCCTTTACATAGGCTGACTGTGGACCTCTACCAAGAGGTCAGGACTTTTTTAGCTCAGGAGGTACAGTAGTGCATTTGCCTTGTAACTGCAGGGTCAGGCGCTGATTTCCATGTCCCAGCTTTATTGATTCAAAACATATTGGAGAGTCAAAAGATCACATCAGTGGCCTGCATAATGAAGAGAAGATAAACCAATTCATCATCAACCAAGGGAATATAATGCAACAAATACAACTTGACAGCTCAATAAGGGATTTCAGGGATTAGTTTGACTCCACCACTCGAGAAAGCACGCCAAAGCTAAATATACATTACTGTTAGATGCACTATTGTTAGGGTTGGGCAATTGAAACAGATATGAGTGAAGGCTTTAAGATACACTACTGTTAGTGTTTGTCACACCCTGATCTGTTTCACCTGTCTTTGTGATTGTGTCCACCCCCTTCCAGGTGTCGCCCATCTTCCTCATTATCCCTTGTGTATTTATACCTGTGTTCTCTGTGTGTCTGTTGCCAGTTCGTCTTGTTTGTCAAGTCAACCAGCGTTTTTTTGTCTCGGCTCCTGCTTTTCCCCAGTCTCTCTTTTCTCACCCTCCTGGTTTTGACCCTTGCCTGTCCTGACCGTGAGCCCGCCTGCCTGACCACTCTGCCTGTCCCTGACCCTGAGCCTGCCTGCCGTCCTGTACCATTGCCCCACCTCTGGATTATTGACCGCTGCCTGCCCTGACCCTGAGCCTGCCCGTCGTCCGGTACCTTTTCCCCACCTCTGGTTACTGACCCCTGCCTGCATTGACCTGTATTTTACCTGCCCCTGTTGGAGTATTAAACCACTGTTAATTCGACGTTGTCTGCATCTGGGTCTTGCCTTCATACCTGATAGTGTTGGGCTATTGAGACAGATATGAGTGAAGGCTTTATAATACAGCACTGATAGTGTTGGGCTATTGAGACAGATATGAGTGAAGGCTTTACTTCACAGAAAGCATCAGACGTGACTAATAACTTATTTAACTCGGCAGTGTTTCAGGGAGCTGAGGCAAAACAAAACCTCGCATCAAAAAAGAACTGAAAAGAAAAAGGAGGAAACCTCTGAGTTGTTTTTGTCTTTTCTCCTGGGCTTGAGATGAGTTAAGGAGATGCGTGCTGGCACATACGTGGAAGTTACACCTCTGAGTGTGCTCTTTAAGGAAACTTCATTTTTTCCTGGCTGGATATACGGCTGGGTAGAATGACGTGGAGGCAAACACGGTGTGACAGCACACAGGGGTATGGAGGGGGTGTGTGTGAAGACAGTGGGTGTGGGGGGGTGGCTGTGTGTGGGTACAGGGATGAAGTGCGTGTGCGTGTGCACGTGCACGTGCGTGCGAGACCAGGTGGGGGAGGAGCAGCACTCTGGGAGGGAGAGAATATCAGCGATGTCGTCAGTCAGTGTCGATGTGAGTTGACATCTCAGACAGAGGCAGCTAAAACCCCCTTATCGCCTGAACTGCCTGAACATAAGCACATGAATCTATAAAATATGTCTCAATCACACTCAGCACAATATTATGAATCATGTAAATGGAACACCTGTCTCTTTTCACATCCCAAAACACTGCAGTCTATTTGTGAAGAGGGTTAACATCTGGAGCTCAACACAATGCTACTTCACCATTCTCCACACTGTACCGGGCCCCCTGACTGATATGAAGCCACTCGTTACTCCCTGTCTTGATCCTCTCAGATCTGCACGGGAGACAAAGGCACTGGCGGAGACAAAAGGTTTTACTTTGATGTGGGGAGACAAGCACTTGGACCAGCAGCACTCTCTTAGCCAACAGGCTGGCTCTATTATCTACTGCTAATGAGCTTATCATGGGAAACCTGACTCTGTGAGAGGAGAGGAGAACTATACTGTAATTAGCTTAATTGTTTGGTAAAAAGTAGTATCTCTCCTCCATTCAATCTTTCTCTATTATTTGCTTTCTCTCTTGTCTCTCTCCTTCTGTGTTATTCTCTCTCTCTCTCTCTCTCTCTCTCTCTCTCTCTCTCTCTCTCTCTCTCTCTCTCTCTCTCTCTCTCTCTCTCTCTCTCTCTCTCTCTCTCTCTCTCTCTCTCTCGCTCTCTCTCTCGCTCTCTCTCTCTCTCTTTCTCTCTCTAATTTTAAAGGAAGACGTTATAATGTTAGGGTTTTAGAGGTTTGTAAGATTGGCATATCCTGTTCCCAGCTAGTTTCGGGAGGTGTTGTTGGGGGGTTTGTTGGCAAGGAATGCCATGAAAGTGTCTGGAGAATTTCTCAAGATGTGTGTTTGAACTAGTTTGTGTATTTAGTCTCATGTGATTACCTCAAGTGCATGTGACTGTGGCGGGTTAATTCTTCACTGTTCGCTGTTCGTCAACCACCGTTTCATAAATCAGGTCAGGGGGTTTAGAGGCTTGAGCTTGCCATACCCGTGAAGTGATGGTTGTGACCAGGTCATAAATCTGTGGTCGCCTCCCTCTCACCCTGGTCTTTTAACCACAACCATTAGATCCATGTGTTATAAATCTCTGTTCTTCAGCCCTGAGACCCAGACTGCAGGGATTATAGTGTAGTCTCCACCTCCATTTCTTTCATGAGCCTTTAAGTCCCTGTTACACAAAGCAGAGCTACCTCTCACACAGAACGTGTATAGGGGTAAAGTTCCAAAGTACACAGAAACCTTTTAAATTGTGTAAATTGGCTAGTAGTCTGTATATTAGCTAGCAGCCTACAGCTTAACTATAGTTATGATACAGTACTGGTGTGTGTATAAATGCCATTGGGACCAGTTTTAACCATTACTGATGTGCTATTAACACCATGTTAATTACCAGTAATTATTCAGTTTCTACACCTCAACGTGTCACTTAGGAGCAGAGCACTTTCTCAACGAGACAGCCAGGCTTAGCCAAGAATGGTTCGGATAAACAATTACTCTGGTGCGTGAGGCAAGAATAGAGGTGTACTCCACACGATTCAGACATTAAGACTGAATTATCCACGTCAGGGAAAATGGCTCTTTCTCTCTCTCGCACTCTCTCTCTCTCTCTCTCTTTCACTAGGTTTAACCAAAACACGTTTACAGCTAGCAGTAGATTGAACAGAGTCCGTTGCTAGGAGACCTTTGTTGAATGGCGTGTAGCGTTAGTGTTTTAGCACATGGAGCCTTGCCTCTAGGTACAGTACAGGGGGATTTAAGAGAGATTTTAGTGGAGAGATGGAAGCTGGTGAAACAATAAGGAAGGAGGAATCTCTGCTTAGTACCCAGGAAAACAGGGATTGAGTTGAAGGGAGAGATGTCAGCTGACTTGATCCAATTCTATTCTGTCTGTATGCTTTTTCACTCAGCGTGTGTGATTTGCAAAGGACAAACATCCGTTTTAGCCAAGGTATAGGCCTTACTTTCCTGAGCCCCTAAATAATGAGAACAACCTCGAAGGATTTGGGATTCTTTACGTTGAAACGGTTTATATCCGAGGGATCATCTCAGAGTCAACCACACACACTCCTACACACAGGCACACACGCACGCATGCACACACACATGCACGCAGACGCACACACACACGCACACACACCCACTGTATGAAAATAGGTATTTTCCAACCTGTACACATTCAGTCAAATTTGACGTGATCGGTAATTTCTCAAATGTGTGTGCAGTTTGCTGACTATGCAGTGACACACCTATTTCTGGGATCGTACACTCCCGATTATTGTGAAGATTGTTGTAACCGGACATTCCCCAATGTGTAAATTGCGTGATCTCGCGCTTGGAAAGGGGAAACGTCACAGCGTTAGTACACACCCAACCGGTACTACGTCACATTGGGCGGGAATATTCGAATTTCAGTGTAAGTTAGACACAACCACTTAGCTAAAATAACAGCACGGTCTTTTAAAAGATTTCAAGCCGCTCCACAATATTAGCTGTGATTTCAACAAGATTTTAACACTACGAATTTTCTACTACGAAGGACGTCTAAAGATTGGAGGTAAGAGAACAATTTACACAGTAGGTCTAACAATGTCGGAACATCAAATGTTTTTTTTTATTTAGCTAGGGAAGTAAGTTAAGATCAAGTTTGTATTTACAATTACGGCCTACACCAGCCGTAATTGACACCCTATGGGACTCCCAATCACGGACGGTTGTGATACAGGCTGGATACGAACCAGGGTGTCTGTAGTGACACCTCTAGCACTGAGATGCAGCGCCTTAGACTGCTGCGCCACTAGGGAGCACATGTTTGCTGTAAATTTAAATATTTAATAGTTATTTACTAGCTAGCTAGCTAATGTTAGCCAGCTGAATTTTGGTGTATGATCTAATATTACATAACTAACTAACTAACTTAGCTTGCTACCAGAGATAAAGAAACATATATGAAGTTAATGTTAGCTAGCTAGCCGCCTGGCAATTTGATGTTTGAAATACTAGCAAGCTAGCTAAATCAAACTGAGTATTATAGCTAGCTAGTGCTAACATTAGCTACACATGCTAACATAGTTTAGATATAGCAAGTCAAGGTGAGGCAAAGGATCTGGCTAGCTACCTAACTATCGTTACATCCTGTTAACATAGTTATCTATAAAATCCTAACTAGAGGGTTGAAAGTAGTGGTATGCTAGCTAGCTAAACACAGCTAGCTAACTTCCTTACATGTGTAATGTTGCTATGGTTGTTTTGACTTCAGCACAGGCTGTAGTGAGATTACGGTATGCCAGAGGTAGCTAGCTAGGTTCGGGTTAACAATGCATGAATACAAAAACACTCTATACATTTTGAAATTATAGCGATGTCGCATTGTCAATGTCACTTCTTGACAGTACGCTATCCATTGTAGCTTACAAACAATTTGAAGTATTTTTGTCTTGCGTCTACGCAGAGCAATGCTGGTAATATAAGCTGATAATAATGTTACACTATTTGTGCATTGTTACCTCTGGAATTGTGAATTTTATAGTTGGCTAACAAGTGTCTATTTAATGTTGATAAGCTAATTGCCAGTGCCAATATGTAGAGGCTAGCTAGTTCTAATGATAAACCTACACAACACATGAATGCAAGAGCATTCTGTAAATGTATCAACTGGATTGTGTTTTCTAAATGATATGTCATGTTGTCTTTGCTATTTCTTGACAGTTGTCACGCCCTCACCTTAGTTATCTTTGTTTTCTTTATTATTTTGGTTAGTTCAGGGTGTGACATGGGGGATGTATGTGTTTTGTCTTGTCTAGGGGTTTTGTATGTTTATGGGGTGTTTACTAGTCTAGGTGTTTGTATGTCTATGGTTGCCTAGATTGGTTCTCAATTAGAGGCAGCTGTTTATCGTTGTCTCTGATTGGGAACCATATTTAGGCAGCCATATGCCGTTGGGTATTTCGTGGGTTATTGTCTATGTGTAAGTTGCCTGTGTCTGCACTTTTCGTATATAGCTTCACGTTCGTTTTGTTGTTTTTCGTATAGTTTGTCAAGTGTTCTTCGTTTTGGTAAATAAATTGAAGAATGTATTACTATCACGCTGCGCCTTGGTCCTCCTCTCTTCATCCAACTGACGAAAGTGACAGAATAACCCACCACAACCGGACCAAGTAGCGTGAAAGGAAGGAACAGCGCTTTGTGGAGCAATGAACTTGGGAGGGAAATTCTGGACGACAAGGGACCCTGGGTACAGGCTGGTGAGTATCGCCGCCCCAAAGCTGAGCTGGAGGCAGCGAAAGCGGAGAGGCAGTGGTATGAGGAAGCTGCACGAAAGCGCGGCTGTAAGCCAGAGAGGCAGCCCCAAAAATTTCTTGGGATGGGGCACAAGGGGAGTGTGGCTAAGCCAGGTAGGAGACCTGAGCCAACTCCCCGTGCTTACTGTGGAGAGAGAGCGACCGGGCAGGCACCGTGTTATGCAGAGATGCGCATGGTGTCCCCGGTAAGCAGGCATAGCCCGGTGCGGTATATAGCAGCACCTCGTATCGGCCGGGCTAGAGTGGGCATCGAGCCAGGTGCCATGAAGCCGGCTCTACGCATCTGGTCTCCAGTGCGTCTCCTCGGGCCGGTGTACATGGCACCATCCCTACGCATGGTGTCCCCGATTCGCCAGCACAGCCCAGTGCGGGCTATTCCACCTCGCCGCACTGGCCTGGCTACGGGGAGCGTTCAGCCAGGTAGGGTTGGGCAGGCTCGGTGCTCGAGACCTGTAGTGCGCCTCCACGGTCCGGTCTATCCGGTGCCTTCTCCACGCACCAGTCCGCCTGTGGCAGCCCCTCGCACCAGCCCAGCACCACCAGTGCCAACACCACGCACCAGGCTTCCTGTGCATCTCCAGAGTCCAGTACGCCCTGTTCCTTCTCCCCGCTCTCGCCTTGAGGTGCGTGTTCCCAGCCCGTTACCACCAGTTCCGGCACCACGCACCAGGCCTACAGTGCGCCTCGGCAAGCCTGAGCTGCCCGTTTGTCCAGCGCCGCCTGAGCTGCCCGTCTGTCCAGCGCCGCCTGAGCTGCCCGTCTGTCCAGCGCCGCCTGAGCCGCGCGTCTGTCCAGCGCCGCCTGAGCCGCCCGTCTGTCCTGAGCCGTCAGAGCCGCCCGTCTGTCCTGAGCCGCTAGAGCCGTCCGTCAGTCAGGAGCCGCTAGAGCCGTCCGTCAGTCAGGAGCTGCCAGATCCGCCCGCCAGTCAGGAGCTGCCTTTCAGTCCTGAGCTACCCCTCAGTCCTGAGCTGCCCCTCAGTCCTGAGCTGCCCCTCAGTCAGGAGCTGCCCGTCAGTCCGGAGCTGCCCTTCAGTCCGGAGCTGCCTTTCAGTCCGGAGTTACCCCTCAGTCCGGAGCTACCCCTCAGTCCGGAGCTGCCCCTCAGTCCTGAGCTACCCCTCAGTCCTGAGCTGCCCCTCAGTCCGGAGCTGCCCCTCCATCCAGTGGCGCCCTCTACGATGGTCTTCAGTCCGGGACTCGCTGCAAGGGTCCCCGCTCCAGAGGCGCCACCAAAGCGGGTAATGACTATGGTGGAGTGGGGTCCACGTCCCGCACCCGAGCCGCCTCCGTAAGAAGGCCCACCCGGACCCTCCCCTTCTGTGTCAGGTTTTGCGGCCAGAGTCCGCACCTTTGGGGGGGGGGGGGGGGGGGGGGGGGGGTACTGTCACGCCCTGACCTTAGTTATCTTTGTTTTCTTTATTATTTTGGTTAGGTCAGGGTGTGACATGGGGGATGTATGTGTTTTTGACTTGTCTAGGGGTTTTGTATGTTTATGGGGTGTTTACTAGTCTAGGTGTTTGTATGTCTATGGTTGCCTAGATTGGTTCTCAATTAGAGGCAGCTGTTTATCGTTGTCTCTGATTGGGAACCATATTTAGGCAGCCATATTCCTTTGGGTATTTCGTGGGTTATTGTCTATGTGTAAGTTGCCTGTGTCTGCACTTTTCGTATATAGCTTCACGTTCGTTTTGTTGTTTTTTGTATAGTTTGTCAAGTGTTCTTCGTTTCAGTAAATAAATAGAAGAATGTATTACTATCACGCTGCGCCTTGGTCCTCCTCTCTTCATCCAAAGACGAATGTGACAACAGTAGGCTTTCACCATTGTAGTTTACAGGCTACGTGATTGATAATGTAAAAAAAAACACATCTGATCTGGAGATTGAGTGGGTTGTTTGTAGAAAAGGAGTTCAGAGGAACTGTTAGCTATCAGTCAAATAGGCGAACGTTACCTATTTGAAAAACCATTTCTTAGTGTCGTTTTGACACTGTTTCTATTATGTCTGAGTCAGCTGCCTGTGTGGTTGTTGTACATGTCCTGTATTGTATCACGAGCATTTGACTTTTTACTTGTCATCTCTTCACAGTCTCCAGGTCTCGGGGTTCCCTCTAGTGGGATATGTGGTTGTCTCACCTAGCAACCTTATGATGAATGCACTAACTGTACGTTGTGTCTGCTAAATGACTCAGATGTTATCAAACCTCATCAAACAACTCCACCTGCCCCACTACAGGAGGGTAGCTCTCCAGGAACAGGATTGGAGAGCCCTGGTTGTACACCATGTGTATCTAGGGCTTTTTATTTATTTGATTTAACCTTTTTTAAATTGACAAGTCAGTTAAGAACAAATTATTTTTACAACAACAGCCTACACCGGCCAAACCCTAACCAGGACGGCGCTAGGACAATTAAGCACTGCCTTACGGGACTCCCAATTACAGCCAGTTGTGATACAGCCAGGAATCAAACCAGGGTCTGTAGTGACGCCTCTAGCACTGAGATGCAGTGCCTTAGACCACTGCACCACTCGGGAGCCCCTAGATCTAGCTGATCTAGGGTGTAATCATTAGTCCAACAGCTGCACAATGAATACACCCCTGATCACACACGAACGGTTCACTTTCATACCAGACATATTCAAACAGCTCATTGTATATATAGTTCATTCATGCATCTCTCTATGCACTCTCCTCCTCACACCTTTTCCCTTTGCTTGTGGACTTCAGTGCACAACACATCAGCTGTCTGTGACCAGGCGAAAAAGCCTTTCCAAGGCAAACCTTCATATCATAACCACTACCCTCTGCACACAGTCTGCATCATTGTCACCATATTAGTCAACATAGCAATCAGTTTAGCAGTTACACCGGAGGGCCTCGGTGGCATTAAATTAATAAAACCAAAAGCTTACCTTGACTTGGAAGAATTCCAGTGTTGGATAGTCATAGCCAGCTAGCTAACATAGCATCTCGCTGTTCGAGCCAGATGTTTGAGTAGGCTAAACTAGTTAGCTGCATTTGACACTAGCTAAGTAAGTGAAAGTGAAAAGAATATATAGCCTACTACGAAATATAGCTGTCTCTCTCTCTCAAATTCATTTGTTCACAATGGTTCAAATATTGTATTTTTCTTTCTTTGAGTCAACTACTCACCATATTTTATGCACTGCAGTAATATCTAGTTGTAGCTTATGCTTTCAGTACTAGATTAATTATCTGATCCTTTGATTGGGTGGACAACATGTCAGTTCATGCTGCAAGAGCTCTGATAGGTTGGAGACAGTTGTCATAAATACTGTGTCTATGGAAGGGGGTGAGAACCATGAGCCTCCTAGGTTTTGGATTGAAGTCAATGTACCCAGAGGAGGACAGAAGCCTTGCTGAGGAGGATGGTCCTCCCTTTCCACCTCTGAGGAGCCTCCAATGATTGAGCATGTAATTTTCCCATTGTAAACCAAGGGTGTGTCAAAGCTGTATATGTGTCACATGACATTGATAACTCCCAAGCACTGTTCGTTTGCGGGAAATGATCTGGAATTTTCAACCCAGAAACACATATTTTAATTTAAGGCAGTGACCCTTACAAAAATTGAATATAAAGATTTTTATTTTATCACTTGTAAAAAAATATATATTATCACGAGAAGGTGGTGTTATGTGACCTCAACATAATGCATGTGAAAATATGGTTTCACACGTGAAATTTAAGCTCAACATGCAAGAACAGCTATTTCACATGTGAATCAGCTAATGGTTTTTTTCCCGCAAGGGACACACACGGCAAATAAACAACCAGTCTTATAATGTAATGTATTGAGCGAGGAGATTAGATTAACTTTTCATTTCCACTAATTACATGTTATTAGACTGGGACAGGCATGGGAATGTGTTTTTCCATCAGTTTTACACTGTCATCAAAGCACAACTCAATTACAGAACCAATATATGTTAAGCCACACGGGCTGTATTCATCTCATAGTAACTCACTAATGAAATTACTTCTCACATGACGTACAGTATATGAATGTATAGCCTAGTTAAATCCTGCCGAGCCAAATGGTTCGTTATTCTCTGCTCTGCTCTCTGGCACAATACAAGATCACATTACATGGATGTGCTCGCAAGGAGACGCCTGAATAATAGGGAAATGTGTGAAAACTCTGGCTTTCTTCAGCTCCTTCACAAGCGTGGCTGTTTTTCAGTGTACTCCAAAGATTTAACACCCAATGCAACAATGCAAATTGGACAACCTGTGGAGGTGGGAGAGGAAGACAGGGAGACAGGGAGAGAGGGAGACAGGGAGACAGGGAGAGAGGGAGAGAGAGAGAGACAGAGTGAGTCTTATTTACATACCAAAGCCTCAGACAGTGGATGCAGTAAACACTCTATTCATTTCTCCCTCTGGCCCCATGCAAAACCCTGAAATTATTTGTGGTCATGTCCTCCAATATCCCATTCTAATTGAGGGCCTTCCTTTGTTACTCTCCGCCCACCATGGCCCGCTGTCTGCAACAGGATGTCAGATGTCCTCTGGGTCCCCTAGGGAGAGAGTCACTGCTCCTCTGACACACACAGAGGACAACCCTCTCAGAGGACAGGCTGGAGCAGGAGCATCCAATTACCCATCTGTCTCACTGTCTGTATGTCTGTCTGGTCTGTCTGACCACTGGTCTCCCTACTCACACCCTTTCGTCCTTCCCTCTTCTCTCTGGCCCAGCTCCAACTGCACCTCATTAGATTTAGAGACAGTGCTTTTGTCACAGCGCTGGGTGTGGACCGACACTATGGCTGACCTGTTGTGCCGTAGATTACAAAATCAGAGGGGAATAACAACCTGAGAAATGAGAAAACTCTCTCTGTTTAGCTGGGTGATTTATCACATGTAGATGTAGCTCAATAAGGGAGATTGATGGTATGCAATGTCAATCAAATTGCCATCAAATTACAGTTGTGTCACTAGGGCTTTTTGAAAATGCATCTGTCACAAAGTGATGGACTATATAACCCCGGCCCGAAACCCCAAAGGAGCAAGTTGGGGTGACAGTGGCTACGGGAACATCTCCTGCAGATAGGGATTCACATTGACAAGAGGGAAGAGCCAGACTCCTAAGGGGAGGCCGACCCAGTGTCTTGTAGCTGGCTGGAGGAGGCAGATACAGGACAGACTCCTGAGGCAGAGCCCAGTGTCTTTTAGAGCAGGCATGGAGGACTACAGATATAGGGCAGGGCGGGGCGGCAGGAGGAGTGGTGGCTGGATATATTGCTAAAGACGCTTGGGAAATTACCTTAGGAGCCTGATACTAGTTAGAGAAAAACTGGTAGACCTCTCAAAGTCTGAAAAAAGTATTAATAAATAGGTTGTTATCAATAAAACGTCACAATAAGGTGCAGAGCGTTCGATTTGGCTGCTGGGGAGCAAGGAGACCCCCAGCTCGGCTAAAACCATTGACAACTACGTGCCCTTTTTTCAAAGGATTGTTAATTAAATGTTAGAACTATTAGGTTTTAATATCAGCTCTTGTAGGGCATAGTTATAACTACACATGTACGATTATTGCACATTTAGCTATATCAGAGTTTTACAGCAAATAACTGCATGCTTTTTATGATTAGTAAGTATCAATTGATCATGTATTTTCATACAAGTGAGGGTAGCCTATCAATTTGCATCGTGATCTTCCTGTCTGGGTTGGATCCCCCCCTTGGTTTGTGCTGTAGTGGAGATCTTTGTGGGCTATACTCGGCCTTGTCTCAGGATTGTAAGTTGGTGGTTGAAGATATCCCTCTAGTGGTGCGGGGGCTGTGCTTTGGCAAAATGGGTGGGGTTATATCCTTCCTGTTTGGCCCTGTCCGGGGGTATCATCGGATGGGGCCACAGTGTCTCCTGACCCCTCCTGTCTCAGCCTCCAGTATTTATGCTGCAGTAGTTTATGTGTCGGGGGCTAAGGTCAGTTGGTTATATCTGGAGTACTTCGCCTGTCTTATCCGGTGTCCTGTGTGAATTTAAGTATGCTCTCTCTAATTCTCTCCTTCTCTCTTTCTTTCTCTCTCTCGGTGGACCTGAGCCCTAGGACCATGCGTCAGGACTACCGGGCATGATGACTCCTTGCTGTCCCCAGTCCACCTGGCCTTGCTGCTGTTCCAGTTTCAACTGTTCTGCCTGCGGCTATGGAACCCTGACCTGTCCACCGGACGTGCTACCTGTCCCAGACCTGCTGTTTTCAACTCTCTAGAGACTGCAGGAGCGGTAGAGACACTCTTAATGATCGGCTATGAAAAGCCAACTGACATTTACTCCTGATTATTATTTGACCATGCTGGTCATTTATGAACATTTGAACATCTTGGCCATGTTCTGTTATAATCTCCACCCGGCACAGCCAGAAGAGGACTGGCCACCCCTCATAGCCTGGTTCCTCTCCAGGTTTCTTCCTAGGTTTTGGCCTTTCTAGGGAGTTTTTCCTAGCCACCGTGCTTCTACACCTGCATTGCTTGCTGTTTGGGGTTTTAGGCTGGGTTTCTGTACAGCACTTCGAGATATTAGCTGATGTACGAAGGGCTATATAAAATAAACTTGATTTGATTGAACTTGATGTAGCTGGCTAGCTAGCCAAGCAAACAACATGTGTCATTCAGCTTGCTTCATCAGAGATTAGGCCTTTGGAAAGAGCTTCATATCGGCAAGTCCACATCCTGGTACAGTTGTCAGTCAGACTACTGTCATCACCACTATAGATTTAAAGCAAATCAAACAATATTTAAAAATAGCCATCTAGTTTATCCCCTGAAAGGAAAGTTGGCTTGTTGACTAGCTAGCCATATTGACGTGATCTGTTGTTAGCGAGCTAGCCAATTTGACGTGGTCCTTCAATCAATGTCTGTCAGCAGCAATCGTGATTAAGCACTCTTAAAAACAATGTTGAAAAGAGGATAATGTTAGCTAACTTTGCTAGGTAGGCCTACATTAGTTGGAGAAAAAAGTACATTAGGTCTACTTACCACTTTGTTTAGCCAACTGTACAGAGTTTCTACCGGTAGCTTGCAAAGTAAACATTATCAGCTAACGGTAAATGCGCCCTTCTGCTGCTTGACAGGCAGAGCCCACAAAGTATGGGGAAATGAACCTAAACCACTCATACTTGTCAGGTATAGTTCACTTTTATTTTATATCATTCAAATATCCGAGTAATGGTGGCCATTACCAATATTGAGAGATATGGTGAGGCTACCCTCATGTATCTGAAACTAAATGTTCAATCAGTGGAGACTCTTCAGAGGAGGAAGTGGAGGACCATCCTCCTCAACTAGCTTTCATCCTCCTCTGGGTACATTGATTTCAATACAAAACCTAGGAGGCTCATGGTTCCCACCCCCTTCCATAGACTTACACAGTAATTATGACAATTACCAGAGGACATCCTCCAATCTATTAGAGCTCTTGCAGCATGAACTGACATGTTGTCCACCCAATCAAAGGATCAGAGAATGATTATATTTAAATTCTTTATTTAACTAGGCAAGTCAGTTAAGAACAAATTCTTGTTTACAATGATGGCCTTCCCCAGCCAAACCCTAACAACACTGGGCCAATTGTGTACCGCCCTATGGGACAGCCTGGAATCGATCCAGGGTCTGTAGTGACGCCTCTAGCACTGAGATGCAGTGCCTTAGACTGCCGCGGCATTCGGGAACCCTGAATCTTCTACTGAAAGCATAAGCTACAGCTAGCTAGCACAGCAATGCATAAAATGTGGTGAGTAGTTGACTCAAAGAGAGAGCGAAAGACAATAGTTTAACAGTTTTGAAGGAATTAGTTTCTTCCAAAATGAAGGAGACGCAAGAGAGAGAAAGATCTTTTTTTTCTCCCACTTTCAGTTTTACTTACTCTGCTAACAAATGCAGCTAGCTAGTTTAGCCTACTCAAATCACCCTTCTCAAAAATAGGGATTCTATGTTAGCTAGCTGACTGACTATCTAACACAACACTGGAACTCTTCCAAGTCAAGGTAAGCTTTTGGTTTTACTAATTTATTGCCACGGGGCCCGCCGTTGTAACTGCTGAACTGCTTACTGACTATACACTGTAACATTACTGCATGATTGTAGTGGGTTTAGTTCTATTAGTTATGTTGACTATGATGTTACTTTAGCTAATATGGTGTCAACGATGTAGGCTGTGTGTAGCGGTTATGACAAGGTTTGGCTTGGAAAGTTTTTAAGTGTTTACGAGTTATCAGGGGTGTGTTCATTCCGCCGATTCTGTTGAAAAAAACGTTTCTTAATCGGAAGCAAACTGAAAAAAACAGGCATAAACATACCTGAATTTGTCAAATAGAAACTGTCGTTTGCAACTGTTGGACTAATGATTACACCCTATATCGTCAAGATGCAGGCAAGAGTGTGCAAGGCGGTATTGAGTGTGTCTGTCTCTTACCTCAACATTTTCTCTCGACCTGTGTTTACCTACGTTGTAAACTTTCATTCATAGGCTAGGTGTTAGCAACCTCGTGATGGGTTTAGGGACAATTCAAGTGTCATGTAGTAGCCCAAACCGATCACTGTTACATTGAACTTGCTGAATGGAATATGAATGACAGTCATCCAATATACTGTAAAAGACATAAGGCCATGCTCATTAAAAAAAATGTGTCGGCACCGAACCGCCACTGTGCTCAGTTGATGTTTAGGCCTACCAATCATGAAAAGCACTTATTTGCAGAGTAACTCTGATGATAGAGCTAAATATGCGCAATTGTTTTGCATGGAATAATTGGAAAGTTGTATTTCTGACTACGCTCTTCAAGAGGTGACGTTATTACATCCAAATAGTACAAATGTATTTAACAATCACTCGAATATGGCACGCAGTTTTAGCGGAGCTGTTGGTCTCCTTGGCCTCCCAGCAGGCAAATCGAACAATCTGCACCTTTATTGTGACGTTTTATGGATACTGTTTTGAAAAATGAATAGTTTTGAATAAATTACAGCGATTGATTCACCCCAGGCTTCTGTGAACATGACATTCAGTTAGTGAGGTGTTCTATCAGACATCATTTGCGTTTAAATTCATTTGTGTTTTAAAAGTTATGAGAGAAATCGAGTGTTGCTCTTATCCAATCAGTTATTATGCGGCACATTGGAAAACTTCCGTTTTAGCTCCTAATCTTCTTAGCTCTTAATCTGAAAGTGTAAATGATGATTCATAAGGCAATAAAGTTATCAGCATCAGCAGCATCAGCAGCAGCAGCATCATCATCACCACAACACTATCATAGTGACCATACCGAATGTAATTTTCATAATCGTCTCCCTCTTTCCTCATCGTCAGACATACTCTAACACTGGGCTCCTGACACCTGATTGTAACATCCGATTGGGGCCTGACACCATCTCCCTCTACCTCCCCCTGTCTCTCCCAGTCATAATCACTGAGACATCCTGTCAGGCCTGCCTGTCAGAGGGCTCTCCTTTGACAGGCAGCAGGGCTCTGCGGCTGGGGGCATTCATCCTGACACAGGCCTTCTAGCCCCCAGGCCCCCAGGCCCCCAGGCCTTTACCTGAGAGCTGCGGTACAGTCAACTCCAGCCTCCGTCTGACACAGGCCATCTATCCCTCGGGCATTTACCTGAGAGCTACGGCCATGCTCCATCCTCCATCCCTCCTCCTCTCTCTCTGAAGCCACTGGCATAATGAGGGGCTCAGAGATGTAATATTATGCTGGGTTAGCCTGAGGTAAGCGAGAGAGAGAGAGAGAGGGGAAGAGAAAGATAGGGAGAGAGAGAGAGGACAGAGAGATTTAGGACGGACAGAGCAATCTACTCAAACTTAAATGCTGAATACGGAATGAGTGACTTTATTTCACTGACTTCCACTGTAAAAATACCAATACCATGACACACTCTTAGATAAACCATTGAATGTGTTCAATATGCAGACCGGTTCCCCAGTAAAGGACATTATGGTGGTGAGCAAACAATAGGATGGACTGAATAATTCACCTGTGGTGCATTTTAGAGGCCTGAAAAATACATCAATTTGCCCACTAAAAGGGAATGGGGCATTTGCATTTCGATTTATCGGTCATTTCCATTGATCAACATATTTTACTGCGCTACAGAAAGGAGAGGAAGACAGTAGGAAAAGAGGAAAAGGAAGGGAGAGTAAAGAGAAGACGGAGGGAGCAAGAGAGTGTGGGTGGAGACAGGGTGGGGGGATGACAGAGAAAGAGAAGGGGCAGAGTGAGAGAGAACAAGAGAGACAGAGACAGATATTGAGGAGAGATCAATGGTGGATGCCAGGAGTGAAGGAGTGACTTGTTTTGGGTGAGAAACAGCAGGAGCTTTAATGTGGGTTGCAGATGCTTTACTGTGTAATGTGGAGGATATAATGACACTGTAAATCTGCCTGGGAAGTCGAAGGAGTTTATATCTCCTGTGATTGAGTCAGACTGCTAACAAAGAGCAAAAAAAACATGTCATGATCTACAGTGTCATTCCAATGAAGGATGACATGTCCTTCACACCAAACATCAACCCAACCGTTCAATTGATGTTGCTCCTGCGTGTACGTTCTCAGTCGCTATAAATCCAACCAACCGAAATACTTAACACCTGTTTTATAAAACGCACACACATCCCAGCACTTTATGAGCATGAGTATGAGTGGTGATAAAATCAAGTGGTCTCCTACATGTTGATCTTCATATGCATAGTGCATGACTCAAGGGGAACAGAATAGCTCCGCTTGACTGAGGTGGTACATCAAAAAGACAAGCAGTTGATGTGACATTTTGGGTCTGGCTCGCTCTATGTCCTCTTCCCTTCTCATTTTACTCCTCCTCTTATTCCTTGTCCTCCTCTTCCTCCTCCTCCTCCACTTTTTCCTCAGTGTGATTATAAATGATCTAGAAGCCCAAAGCTGTGGCATGCGGAAGCGCCCACCCAGAGGTCTAGCAGGGGTGACAGGCTCTGAGTTCCCATTCATACTGTCCTTGAGGGGAAAACAGCCTCACATTTAATCTGTCTGTCTGTGACTGTGGCCTTTGTGGTGGGAGAAACAAGACGCAAACAGACGCCAATGTGTGTGTGAGGTCGACCCTGCCAGCGACGACTGGGATGAAAAGCTGGTTGTATGAATGTGTTTACTGTGTGTGTGTGTTTGCGTGTGTGTTTGTGTGTGTGTGTGTGTGTGTGTGTGTGTGAGTCATTCCGCCTTATTTAAGCATCTGCAACCCATATTAATCCCCTCCATTTCTCACTTAAACAAGTCACTTCTGCTGCAATCTAATCGCTCACTCTCCCTCCACCGCTCTCTCTCTTCATCCTTTCCTCTCTGTCTCCACCCTCCCCCCTCTCTCTCTCTTTCCCTCTATCGTTCTCTTTCTTCATCCTTCCCTCTCTCTCTTCATCCTTCTCTCTCTCTCTTCATCCTTCTCTCTCTCTCTCTTCATCCTTCTCTCTCTCTTCATCCTTCTCTCTCTCTCTCTTCATCCTTCTCTCTCTCTCTCTCTCTCTCTCTCTCTCTCTCTCTCTCTCTCTTTCTCTCACTCTGTCTCTCTCTCCCACCCTCCATCTCTCTGCGTGGTTGAAGCTGTCTGTCTGTCTTTCTGTCTGTCAGCTCTGTGGCCCTGTGGCCCTCATTAGGGTCCAACCAGAGGAACACAGAGGACATCATTAGTAAAGACGCTCTGGAGGCCATTAGACCCTCAGCCTAATTACTGTACTCAACCACATCTAGTATTCCCTCCCCAAATACAGTCAGTCTCATCCACAATGTATTACTTATCATAGACATGCTCTCATTTATTGTACTGTTAGACACTCACTGCATTGCTGAAGCTAGAAACACAAGCATTTCGCTGCACCTGCTTAACATCTTCTAACCTGTGTATGCAACAAGTACATGTTGATTTGATTTGATTCAGTTATCATAGGCACTCAACCACATGCCCCATTACCATTCCACATAGGCTTACTCCCTCATCTGCTGGTGTAACTAGTTATGAAATACATCCAGCATCCCATCACATATACACGCTGTCACTACTTATCATACTCAACCACATCCAGCATTTCCACCCACCCACCCTCTCTCTCTCTCACACACTCTCGCTCTCTCTTACTGGTTGTCATAGACACTTAACCAACTCTCTGACTCCCTCTATACACCCTGTGTGATCTTCTCTGGATTTCGCTTGTTGGATAGGATTAAATGCGTAGAAATAGAATAGAATGAATAGAATGGATGAATTGTTGTCTTGAATGTGGCGTCATGTTCTATTCAATCTATTTCTATGCATTTAATCCTACCCGATAGGCTAAATCCAGATCGATAATTTTTGAAAAACTGGGCCCAGGTGTTACTAGCAATCATGTCTCTGGAACACTGGAACACTCTGGAACAACACTCTCTAGTTCCTGTTTCTCTATGAATGGTGATCAATCACTGATTTCTCAAAATATCTGACGGTGGGTGTTCACCTTGTGGTGTAACCACTCTTCAAAGATCACTTTGTGCTGGCTTCACTGGTTATTGATCCCAGTGTCCTGTATGGTCGCCAATTTGTAAAAAGTATGATCATGAAAAAGAGCCGTCTTCATATGGGAACAGCAGGATGACGTGGTCCTCGTGATTGACTGGAGCCATGCTTACTAAATGAGCCTCAGGAAACAACAACGTGAAAGCAACAAGAAACAACATCATTAAAACTAATGCGGACCTGTCTTTGTGTGTAAATGCACCGGCGGTAAATGTTGAATCAGCCGGCGTATCATTACAGATCTCTCTGTGTGTGTGTAGACAAACACAAACAGCATGCTTTCCCCTGTGGTGTCTGCAAGGCACCATTACCTTCAGCTCTCCTTGGTCACAATAACAGGCAACCTCACAGCCCGCCACCATCTCACTTTATTCAGGTTGAAACAGTCTTAAGGCTTGTCAGCAGTCGTAATTGCAGGTTGTTTTGGGGCGGAGGGAACAACACCCAGAGGAGAAAACACAATCATTTTAAGTACGCTCTGGAAGGTCTGGAAGGCAGGCGTCCTGACCGTACTGCAGCCCACAGCCTAGGGTCCAATCCCAGAGTGCTTTGGCTGCAGCTGAACAGCGGAGTGATCGTTTGTTTCAGTTTTGGCTGGGCTGACTGAAGGCACAGGCCTGGTGGAGCAGGAGCCGAACCAAACAGCTGAGAGAGGGGGGCTATCACTGAGAAAAACATTGTGTGCCATGGTGTAAATATCATTTCAAGGTCTTTGAGTGCTTACTTGAAAAAAAAGAAAACAACATTACATCCCACTGGGCACACACTGGTTGAATCAATGTTGTTTCCACGTCATTTCAATGAAATGACGTTGAAGCAACGTGGAAGAGACGTTGAATTGACGTCTGTGCCCAGTGGGTTGGCTTGAAGGAGTATAAAATGTGTTACTTTTACCAGTGGTTGGTCTGTTAATGGAACGTAAATGTTTTTGTATCATTAGAAGGGGTCTATTTACATTATTTGACAGTCAAACAAATTTCATTTTTTTCATTCAAATTAATTGTCGAGGGGAAATAAAATGAAAGGAAATGATCAAAGTGAGAAAATAAAACGTGGTAATGAATTTCTGAACAGAAACTTGAAAGGGATAAGAAACTCATCTTCAAACACCACATTTTCCTCAAATATTAATTTGACACCTTTACAAGCACGGAAGGTGGACTCGATCTGCTTAGTGGATCCTCACACGTCAGTCAATCACCATAGAATAAATAGTCCCTCTCTCGCCGTCTGTCAGACTGTCAGTCAGTGAGCAGTCAGCTACGTGGTGTGGCGGTGGGCTGGAGCAATATCTAAAAGGGAAATAATCATGAATCACGTGAAGACTTAAGCTGTCCGTAGAAGTGAATTGTGAGGGGTTGTAACCTATAGTGATTTGATCTCACAATGCATATAGATAAACTTCATCAATATGAAGCACTAACAGACCCAACAAAGTGGCTGGCTGGCTGCGTGTCAAATCTGATTTACATAGTGTTTACGGCTGGCTACTATCTTAATTTGATACACAGGGAGGTTTGGGTCAGGATAACACTGCTGTATCCAAAGATCTGGTGGAGCAAGTACAACGCTTCTAACAGGCCTTGTCCTAAGGAAAAGGAAAATAGAGTAGTCAAATGCAGCATTGTTCAACACTTGTGTGTAGACATTTAAAGACCCAGTGCAGTAAAAAACAAGTTTCCTGTTTTTAATATATATTTCACACTATGAGGATGGAATAATACTGTGAAATTGTGAAAAAGATGATAATGCCCTTTTTAGTGTAAGAGCTGTTTGAAAAAAGACTGACCACCTGAAATTTCAGCCTGTTTTGGTGAGTTTCTGCCTGCCTGGTGACAGCGTTCAATAAGTTACTAGACCAATAAAAAAGAGAGTTCCAAACCTCTCTGGCAATAACAGCTAGTTTTCAGTTTTCCCCTCCCGTATCAGACCACTCCCAGACAGTCCTTGCTTGAGAAATTGCTCTTAGATGTTTTTCTTACTTTTGCCCATTTTAATTGAAAACAATCACAGTAAGGTACATAATTGTTACCCTGAAATTATATATATTTTTTGATAAAAACCGCTGCATTGGACCTTTAAGGTTAAATAAAAGCCAGCAGGCACCGATATTTATTGGGTGACTAAAATAGCAATGCTTTTGACAGAATATTACATGGAAAGTGTCGTCAAACAGTCAGTCACTCATTTCAAGTGAATATTCTCTCTCTTTTCCCTGGCTGTATGCCATGATATCTTCACATCCCACTCTCTCTCATCCCTCTATTCCCTACTCTATCTACCATTCTGTGTCTGTTACTCTTCCCACCCATATCTCCTTCCCTCCAGTCCCTCTCCTCCCTCTCTCTCTGCGTTTTATCATGCATCAACCGGGGTGTCTGACGAGCACATCAGTCAAGACACATTTAATGAAGTCCCTCTCCTTCATCATTAGAGTGAAATAACTCATCCCTCTCTCTCTACCCCCTATCTCTCTCTTTCTCTACCCCTCCCTCTCAATTTATCATATCTGCTCTCTCTTCCACCTGTTCTCTCTCTCTCTCTCTCTCTCTCTCTCTCTCTCTCTCACACACACATTTTCTCTCTCTCTCTCTCACACACACACCTTTTCTCTCTCTCTCTCACACACACATTTTCTCTCTCTCTCTCACACACACCTTTTCTCTCTCACACACACACACACACACACACCTTTTCTCTCTCTCTCTCTCACTCACTCACACACACCTTTTCTCTCTCTCTCTCTCTCTCACACACACATCTTATCTCTCTTTCTCTCTCACACACACACCTTTTCTCTCTCTCTCTCTCACACACACACCTTTTCTCTCTCTCTCTCTCTCACACACACACCTTTTCTCTCTCTCTCTCTTTCTCACACACACACCTTTTCTCTCTCTCTCTCTCACACACACACCTTTTCTCTCTCTCTCTCTCTCTCTCTCTCACACACACACCTTTTCTCTCTCTCTCTCTCAGACACACACCCACCTTTTCTCTCTCTCTCTCTCACACACACACCTTTTCTCTCTCTCTCTCTCTTTCTCTCGCACACATTGAATACAGTATGGCAGAGCTTTACTAAGGTTAATGCCACAAAGGAATATCTCGTAAGGGAAAGACAGTGGAGGTTGGGTTAGAGAGAGAGAGAACAGTAAAAACAGTAATACTACGAAGACTTTCAACCAACCGCTATACGGATGTGTCTGTGGGTGAAACTTCACCTCCCCATGGTTCTAGCGTTCTGGTATTAATGCATCCTTCCTTGGATACAAGAGTGACCTCTCTCTTTCTGCATGCTCCCTATTCTCTCGCAGCACACGGCCCCCAAACACCTTGCCTGAGCTCTCCTAATCCAGGTTTATGCAAAGCAGCTGCAGAGTTATGCCAAAATTGCTTAGACGTGTGCGACAGTTATGCTAATTCACCATCAGAAACCTACAGTCTTAATTTCATTTTAAATAGTATGGCACAACCGTACGACTTGTGTAGTTAATGAATCAGTTTACAATCAAATAGGACTGTTCACGCCTCATAACATCTCAATTTCCATTTATGACAATTAGTTGCCTGCTTACAATCTACATCAAGACTTGTTTCAGTAACTAACAATTTAGCAAGGTAAGGATTTTGGCTGAGGGAGTTGCACGACCACAAAACACAGGGTGAAATATACCCTGAAGCAGGTATCAGCACTCACAAGATCTTGGAGCCAACAGCTAGATGTTCTTCTGGTGTAGCCTCCCTTCACACACTTCAGTCACACTCCTCAGAAGTGAGCATTCTTTCACTAAACACCTGCATTATCAACTCCCTCCCCACAGCTGTGTGACTGGTCGTGCGTGATGCGGTTTAAGAGGGGTTGATGACATCACGTAAAGGGAAGAGGAGGAGAGCATGTCTGTCTGACAGCTCTAGATATACAACATTCTGCCTGCCTGCCTGTATCGCTGCCTGTCTGCCCTCCCGCCTGCCTTTCTGCCTGCCTGAAGGCGTGCATGCTCACCCCGTTGTGATCTGTATACAAATATAGATTTGTTTTGAATTTCATTAGCCTAGTCATTAGCCTAGTCATAAAAAGCCCCCAGGGAACGCAGGACGGGTGAGCGATAAACAGGAGTTCCTCCTTTCAGCCTTCCAGTGTGGAAGAGGCAACCCACTGGGCACACACGTCAATTCAATGTCTATTCCACGTTGGTTCAACGCAATTCTGTTGAAATGAGGTGGAAACAATGTTTATTCAGCCAGTGTGTGTGTGCCAAGTGGGAAGGTTCTCAGGGAGTGGGGGAGGAAAGGAGGAAGAGAGAGAGAGTGAGAGTGAGAGAGAAGAGGGGGTTGTGGTAGCTAGCATACCTGAACAGCAGGAGATGCCAACAGCATTCTGAACATCTGTTGACGCTTCCCTGATTTGGAGTAGCACCAGTACACAAAATTCCCTACTCCTACATTTCCGAACATGCCGAGTGTTGTCTGGAAGAGCAAGCCAGCAAGCCAGATGATTCCTGCATGGATCTCTGCATTCTGGTGGTGGAACGAAGTACGTTTTTCAAATAAACGTTTCACTGAACAGATCTCTTTATTACTGTTTTCATCTTCTTTAGTTATGGCAGTCTGTCAGTCAATATAAGTTCTATATCAGACACAGTCACAGGATAGCAGTTATTAGAGCAGGCTGATATTAGCTAGCAAGGTTTCATTCTTCTAAAGCTCAGTCTGCAGCATCCCGCTGGGCAAAAACTGGTTGAATCAATGTTGTTTCCACGTCATTTCAACCCCCAAAAAATGCAATGTGATGACATTGAATCAACGTGAAAGTCATCAATGTAAGGGAATCTAGTATTTTTTCACCCAACTTTTAACCTAAATTATATGGTGACACTTTGCGCTGATTTCACATTGAATTCACGGTGGTTGACAACTCAACCAAAATGTAAATCAAAACTAGACGTTGAACTGGCGTCTTTGCCCAGTGGGGTACATTCATCGGCAAAATATTGGAGACATTTAATTGCCACAGCAGACTCCATTGTAGAGAACTTTGTAGAGAATCTTAATCAAGAAATGAAAAGCACGGAGGCAAGACCAACCTCGAAGTTAAGCTTCATAAGTTCCAATGTAGATCCATAGGGTCTTTCATTTGTTTGCGCTCTCCTTATGTTGTCTAAAGATAATACATCATCTAAGTATTGTGTTTATATTTTCTCTCATAAAGTGGACTCCAGAGCCATAATGAAACGTTTAATGGGGCCTCATGGAGGGAGATTTTTTTTTGGAACCACAGGCTTAGGGGTGTAACATCAGTTGTTTATGTAAAGCTATACACATTTCAAAGGAAATATTAACCTTAGAACTGCTTTCAACCTTCATTTTCAGGATGCCACTATCAATGATTATTTTATTCCCACTCCAGACATATGCCCTTTCAAAGTCGCATCATTAGATGCAGTTCAATGTGCATGTGAGTACAATTTGATTAATTTGATTCTGAAAATGTTCCAAATGTGGAATGTTCATAAACTCTGTGACAGATGGCTTTTTAAAAAAATGGGATGAAGAGGACTGCTAAAAGAGTGTTAGAAGAGGTCCATTCCCTAAGTTCTCTTTGGCTGTGTTTCTCATCTCCTCACTAAAGCTGATGTATCTATCTATTCTCACTAACAATGAGTTCTCTCCCACTGCTTTAAACCTACTTCACACTGTTTAGAAGAATAGTCCTCCCCATGCTGAAGATAAAAGATGGAAGCCTCAACACGGCGCAATTTGCTACTGTAGCTGCTTCTTCACTTTGGGGTGTTATACATCTGAGATCTGGGGAACCTGAACAGGCCCTCAGAGAAACATGTTGAAGTGATGTAAATATGATTAAAGAGCTGATTTCCTCTCTGATCATGCTGCGCTTGTTCTACCCGACCGTCGTCTGATGAAATAAAGGAAAATAATCTCCCTGGAAGATGAAACTGGACACCTGGAGAGGTTTACGACTTCGGACTGGCAGATACAACCTTCCCCGTGGGAGACAAGAGACGGCATGGCCCAGCTCCCAACCTATACATCTCAGATATCATCTCTAAATCAAGCAGATCTGTGAGGGGTGAAAAACACATTTCACATTTTATCAGAGATTGGAATGAACAGGAAATGAAAGAGTCCAGGGATAAAATGTGAATAAAGAGAAAGAAAAATTGACAGAGGAGAGGGGAATTCACTTTTCATAACCTGAAGGCATGCAGTGCTCATCTGAGGGGAGGGAGAGAGAGAAAGAAAGGAATTTCAGTGTCTGTATTCTTGCTACAGGGGCCAAGGAGAAACTTGCCAACGTCAATAACAAGATATGTCTTTTTTTCTCGCTTCCTCCAACCCTGTCTACTTATAAATGTTGTCATCCTTCTTAGGGCAAAAGATTAAAAGGAGCTTTTGGGGCAAGCCACTAGAGCTCATTTTTAGTGCCATAGAGGGAAACGCCTGTAGCTTGTGAGTGCTCACACACACACACATTCCAGAAAAAATATGCCATGAAGGAAAAGGGAAATTATTTCTTCAATACTATACAAAGCCATTGTTTTCTTCTTTTGTGGACTACATTCTCCTTTCTATGTCTACCGAAACACACACACACACACACACACACACACACACACACACACACACACACACACACACACACACACACACACACACACACACACACACACACACACACACACACACACACACACACACACACTCACTCACACACACATTATTTCCTAAGAGCTTAGAGTGTAGGTAGGTATTGATGTGTTTTAAACATCAAATGAAAGGTGAATTTGACCACCATAAGTTACAGTATAGAGAATACACAGGGACTCTCTATGAGACCCAACACATGTGGTTGGTATTAAAGTCACTGTGTTGTGTGGATACTGGTATTTAAGTGTGGATCTAAAGATCTCATAGTTGAAAGGTGGCCCTTACAAGGGCCTCCAATGAACTCAGAACACAGACACACTCTCTCTCTCTCTCTCTCTCTTGACCTCAACCTCAAGGGTCTTCGTCTCAGTCATTATACAACGTCAGACGGGGGAAGACGGTTAGAGCAGAGGGTTTGTGTGTCCTTCTGTCTCTGTCAAGTGAATTCCTCTTCTGCTGTAAAGTCCAGGGTCATCCCACTGTCTCTGTGAAGTGAATGCCTCTTCTGCTGTAAAGTCCAGGGTCATCCCACTGTCTCTTTGAAGTCCTAAGGTTGTCCTGCCCTCTTTTAGAAGTCAATGAATACTTCGCTGGCCATGCAAAGTCCAGGGTTATCCCAGTGGCTATGCAAAGTCCAGGGTTATCCCAGTGGCTATGCAAAGTCCAAGTCTATTCCACTGTCTATGTGAAGTCGGGGACTATTCTGCTGTATTTGAGAAGTCCAGTGATATCCTGTTTTGTCTGTGAAGTCCAGGGATATCCTACTGTCTCTGGGAAGTCAATACTCTTCAGCTGTTTTTATGAAGTCTTCAACTAGTATGATCTCTGTGAACTCCATTACGTTTCTGTGAAATCCAGGATTTTCAGGGTTGTACTGTGAAGGCGGAGGCGGAGGCAGACAGGGTCAGCCTCGTTACACCAGGTCCCCAAGGAGCTCCAGTCAAGAGCGGCCTTAGCTGCTCCAGCTCCTTCTGAATTATTTCACCCTGCATGAAACTTAATGCCGTTCATTTAACTTCATTGGCATAGAGCAACATCATTACCGGGGGCAAACTTCCCGCCCTCCAGGACACCTACAGCACCTGATGCCATAGGAAGGCCAAAAAGATCATCAAGGACATCAACCACCCGAACCACTACTTGTTCACACCGCTATCGGGAAACTGTATGTATGACCATATTAGAGACACATATTTCCCTCAGATTACACAGACCCACAAAGAATTAAAAAACAAGAATTAAAAAACTCCTGTATCTATTGGGTGAAATACCACAGTGTGCAATCACAGCAGCAATATTTGTGACCTGTTGCCACAAGAAAATGGTATACAGTGAAAAACCACCACCATTGTAAATACAACCGATATTTATGTTTATTTATTTTCCCTTTTGAACTTTAATTGTACTATTTGCACATCACATCAACACTGTATATAAACATAATATGACATTTGAAATGTCTTTATTCTTTTTGAATTTTTGTGAGTGTAATGTTTACGGTTAATCTTGTATTGTTTATTTCATTTTTGTTTATTATATTTTTCACCTGCTTTGGCAATGTAAACATATGTTTCCCATGTCAATAAAGCCCTTACATTGAATTGAGATAGATGAGAGAGAGAGAGAGAGAGAGAGAGAGAGAGAGAGAGAGAGAGAGAGAGAGAGAGAGAGAGAGAGAGAGAGAGAGAGAGAGAGAGAGAGATATTCAGAGAGAGAGCTAGAGAGAGAGAGATTCAGACCTAGGAGATTAGTAACAGGGTTGAGGATTCAATGTATTTTGTCATCATGTCACAACTTGTACTATCTCCCTGCAACATCTGTGTTAGAGCAGAACCGATAGAGGAGGGAGGGAGAGAAAGAAAGAAAGAGGAAGAGGGAAGAAAAGATTAGGCTAATCCCTGTTACCAAATCTAAAACAGGATCGGTCATCAAAAATGAATACTATGAGCCTGGGCGGGGTTTCCATGGCAACGAGTTGTCCGATGATGGCCTTAATCTGTCTTAATATGGCTTAATAAAGGAGTTTGCTGGAGTCTGAGTGCTTTTGCTGCATTTTGTGTCTGCCCAATTAGAACCCCTGACGCACTACATAAGAGTGGAGGGCTTAGGAGTGGGCCTAACCAAATGACTAAATAATCACTGTTGCATAAAAGCAATCACTTCAATTACAAACTGCATTCAATTCAGACAGCATCTCTCCTTCTATACGCTCGTTGCTGTCTGAGTTTTCTCCAAGCCAAATTGAATATCCAAATGTTGATCACAATAAAGTATTCCTTGATACTGCAGTGAGCTGTTTTCAACAAACATCATTATATTTTTATGTTGATCTTTGAAAAACCAGACATCAATGAGAATCCAGATTGACATCTAGACAGGGTTGACTGTCCAAAGCTGAGCTACAATAATTGGCACCTGTTGTCAGTCACAATCAAAGGATTAGCAGCATACAATCAGCATATTCTCCTGGAGCTACCCTGGCACCTTGGATGCATTACTATCCACAACCCCAACCCCAGAACTGAACTGTTGGCACTGTTGCCACGGGAGACAACATTAAGTAATGTGGCACTGATCTGCATGTTATACAGATATCAGTCCCCACTGACTAGTGGGTCGTTTGATACTCTAACCACTAACATTCAGCCTGGACATGGTCCTCTAACCGCTAACATTCAGCCTGGACCTGGTCCTCTAACCGCTAACATTCAGCCTGAACATTGTCCTCTAACCACTAACATTCAGCCTGGACATGGTCCTCTAACCGTTAACACTCAGCCTGGACATGAACCTCTAACCACTAACATTCAGCCTGGACATGGTCCTCTAACCGTTAACACTCAGCCTAGACATGAACCTCTAACCACTAACATTCAGCCTGGACATGGTCCTCTAACCGTTATCATTCAGCCTGGACATGGCCCTCTAACTGTTAACATTCAGCCTGGACCTGGTCATCTAACTGTTAACACTCAGCCTGGACATGGTCCTCTATCCGTTAACACTCAGCCTGGACATGGACCTCTATCTGCTAACATTCAGCCTGGACATGGTCCTCTATCCTCTAACACTCAGCCTGGACATGGTCCTCTAACTGTTAACATTCAGCCTGGACCTGGTCATCTAACTGTTAACATTCAGCCTGGACATGGTCCTCTATCCGTTAACACTCAGCCTGGACATGGTCCTCTATCCGCTAACATTCAGCCTGGACATGGTCCTCTATCCTCTAACACTCAGCCTGGACATGGTCCTCTAACCGTTAACATTCAGCCTGGACATGAACCTCTAACCACTAACATTCAGCCTGGACATGGTCCTCTAACCGTTAACACTCAGCCTGGACATGGTCCTCTATCCGCAAACATTCAGCCTGGACATGGTCCTCTATCCGTTAACATTCAGCCTGGAAATGGTCCTCTATCCGTTAACATTCAGCCTGGACATGGTCCTCTATCCGTTAACATTCGGCCTGGACATTGTCCTCTATCCGTTAACACTCAGCCTGGACATGGTCCTCTATCCGTTAACATTCAGCCTGGACATGATCCTCTATCCGCTAACATTCAGCCTGGACATGGTCCTCTATCCGTTAACACTCAGCCTGGACATGGTCCTCAATCAGCAAACATTCAGCCTGGACATGGTCCTCTAACCGTTAACACTCAGCCTGGACATGGTCCTCTAACATTCAGCCTGGACCTGGTCCTCAAACTGTTAACATTTAGCCTGGACATGGTCCTCTAACCGCAAACACTAAGCCTGGACATGGTCCTCTAACCGCTAAAACTCAGCCTGGACATGGTCCTCTAACCGCTAACATTCAGCCTGGTCATGGTACTCTAACCGCTAACACTCAGCCTGGACATGGTCCTCTATCCGCTAACATTCAGCCTAGTCATGGTACTCTAACCGTTAACATTCAGCCTGGACCTGGTCATCTAACTGTTAACACTCAGCCTGGACATGGTCCTCTATCCGTTAACACTCAGCCTGGACATGGTCCTCTATCCGCTAACATTCAGCCTGGACATGGTCCTCTATCCTCTAACACTCAGCCTGGACATGGTCCTCTAACTGTTAACATTCAGCCTGGACCTGGTCATCTAACTGTTAACATTCAGCCTGGACATGGTCCTCTAACCGCAAACATTCAGCCTGGACATGGTCCTCTATCCGTTAACATTCAGCCTGGAAATGGTCCTCTATCCGTTAACATTCAGCCTGGACATGGTCCTCTATCCGTTAACATTCGGCCTGGACATTGTCCTCTATCCGTTAACACTCAGCCTGGACATGGTCCTCTATCCGTTAACATTCAGCCTGGACATGATCCTCTATCCGCTAACATTCAGCCTGGACATGGTCCTCTATCCGTTAACACTCAGCCTGGACATGGTCCTCAATCAGCAAACATTCAGCCTGGACATGGTCCTCTAACCGTTAACACTCAGCCTGGACATGGTCCTCTAACATTCAGCCTGGACCTGGTCCTCAAACTGTTAACATTTAGCCTGGACATGGTCCTCTAACCGCAAACACTTAGCCTGGACATGGTTCTCTAACCGCTAAATCTCAGCCTGGACATGGTCCTCTAACCGCTAACATTCAGCCTGGTCATGGTACTCTAACCGCTAACACTCAGCCTGGACATGGTCCTCTATCCGCTAACATTCAGCCTAGTCATGGTACTCTAACGTTAACATTCAGCCTGGACCTGGTCATCTAACTGTTAACACTCAGCCTGGACATGGTCCTCTATCCGTTAACACTCAGCCTGGACATGGTCCTCTATCCGCTAACATTCAGCCTGGACATGGTCCTCTATCCTCTAAAACTCAGCCTGGACATGGTCCTCTAACTGTTAACATTCAGCCTGGAACTGGTCATCTAACTGTTAACATTCAGCCTGGACATGGTCCTCTATCCGTTAACACTCAGCCTGGACATGGTCCTCTATCCGTTAACACTCAGCCTGGACATGGTCCTCTATCTGCTAACATTCAGCCTGGACATGGTCCTCTATCCTCTAACACTCAGCCTGGACATGGTCCTCCAACCGTTAACATTCAGCCTGGACATGAACCTCTAACCACTAACATTCAGCCTGGACATGGTCCTCTATCCGTTAACACTCAGCCTGGACATGGTCCTCTATCCGCTAACATTCAGCCTGGACATGGTCCTCTATCCGCTAACACTCAGCCTGGACATGGTCCTGTAACTCTTAACATTCAGCTTGGACCTGGTCATCTAACTGTTAACATTCAGCCTGGACATGGTCCTCTAACCGTTAACACTCAGCCTGGACATGGTCCTCTATCCGCAAACATTCAGCCTGGACATGGTCCTCTATCCGTTAACATTCAGCCTGGAAATGGTCCTCTATCCGTTAACATTCAGCCTGGACATGGTCCTCTATCCGTTAACATTCGGCCTGGACATTGTCCTCTATCCGTTAACACTCAGCCTGGACATGGTCCTCTATCCGCTAACATTCAGCCTAGTCATGGTACTCTAACCGTTAACATTCAGCCTGGACCTGGTCATCTAACTGTTAACACTCAGCCTGGACATGGTCCTCTATCCGTTAACACTCAGCCTGGACATGGTCATCTATCCGCTAACATTCAGCCTGGACATGGTCCTCTATCCTCTAACACTCAGCCTGGACATGGTCCTCTAACTGTTAACATTCAGCCTGGACCTGGTCATCTAACTGTTAACTTTCAGCCTGGACATGGTCCTCTAACCGCAAACATTCAGCCTGGACATGGTCCTCTATCCATTAACATTCAGCCTGGAAATGGTCCTCTATCCGTTAACATTCAGCCTGGACATGGTCCTCTATCCGTTAACATTCGGCCTGGACATTGTCCTCTATCCGTTAACACTCAGCCTGGACATGGTCCTCTATCCGTTAACATTCAGCCTGGACATGATCCTCTATCCGCTAACATTCAGCCTGGACATGGTCCTCTATCCGTTAACACTCAGCCTGGACATGGTCCTCAATCAGCAAACATTCAGCCTGGACATGGTCCTCTAACCGTTAACACTCAGCCTGGACATGGTCCTCTAACATTTAGCAAGGACCTGGTCCTCAAACTGTTAACATTTAGCCTGGACATGGTCCTCTAACCGCAAACACTAAGCCTGGACATGGTCCTCTAACCGCTAAAACTCAGCCTGGACATGGTCCTCTAACCGCTAACATTCAGCCTGGTCATGGTACTCTAACCGCTAACACTCAGCCTGGACATGGTCCTCTATCCGCTAACATTCAGCCTAGTCATGGTACTCTAACGTTAACACTCAGCCTGGACATGGTCCTCTATCCATTAACACTCAGCCTGGACATGGTCCTCTATCCGCTAACATTCAGCCTGGACATGGTCCTCTATCCTCTAAAACTCAGCCTGGACATGGTCCTCTAAATGTTAACATTCAGCCTGGAACTGGTCATCTAACTGTTAACATTCAGCCTGGACATGGTCCTCTATCCGTTAACACTCAGCCTGGACATGGTCCTCTATCTGCTAACATTCAGCCTGGACATGGTCCTCTATCCTCTAACACTCAGCCTGGACATGGTCCTCCAACCGTTAACATTCAGCCTGGACATGAACCTCTAACCACTAACATTAAGCCTGGACATGGTCCTCTATCCGTTAACACTCAGCCTGGACATGGTCCTCTATCCGCTAACATTCAGCCTGGACATGGTCCTCTATCCTCTAACACTCAGCCTGGACATGGTCCTGTAACTGTTAACATTCAGCTTGGACCTGGTCATCTAACTGTTAACATTCAGCCTGGACATGGTCCTCTAACCGTTAACACTCAGCCTGGACATGGTCCTCTATCCGCAAACATTCAGCCTGGACATGGTCCTCTATCCGCAAACATTCAGCCTGGACATGGTCCTCTATCCGTTAACATTCAGCCTGGACATGGTCCTCTATCCGTTAACATTCGGCCTGGACATTGTCCTCTATCCGTTAACACTCAGCCTGGACATGGTCCTCTATCCGTTAACATTCAGCCTGGACATGATCCTCTATCCGCTAACATTCAGCCTGGACATGGTCCTCTATCCGTTAACACTCAGCCTGGACATGGTCCTCAATCAGCAAACATTCAGCCTGGACATGGTCCTCTAACCGTTAACACTCAGCCTGGACATGGTCCTCTAACATTCAACCTGGACCTGGTCCTCAAACTGTTAACATTTAGCCTGGACATGGTCCTCTAACCGCAAACACTAAGCCTGGACATGGTCCTCTAACCGCTAAAACTCAGCCTGGACATGGTCCTCTAACCGCTAACATTCAGCCTGGTCATGGTACTCTAACCGCTAACACTCAGCCTGGACATGGTCCTCTATCCGCTAACATTCAGCCTAGTCATGGTACTCTAACCGCTAACACTCAGCCTGGACATGGTCCTCTATCCGCTAACATTCAGCCTGGACATGGTCCTCTATCCTCTAACACTCAGTCTGGACCTAGTCGTCTAACCGCAAACATTCAGCCTGGACATGGTCCTCTAACCGTTAACATTCAGCCTGGACATGGTCCTCTAACCGTTAACATTCAGCCTGGACATGGTCCTCTAACCGCTAACACTCAGCCTGGACATGGTCCTCTAACCGTTAACACTCAGCCTGGACATGGTCCTCTACCTGCTAACATTCAGCCTGGACTTGGTCCTCTAACTGCTAACACTCAGCCTGGACATGGTCATCTAACCGCTAACATTCAGCCTGGACATGGTCCTCTAACCACTAACATTCAGCCTGGACCTGGTCATCTAACGGTTAGAACTCAGCCTGGACATGGTCATCTAACTATTAACATCCCGCCAGAACATGGTGTCTAACCACGAACACTCAGCCTGGACCTGGTATTCTAACTGCCTTCACCTGATACTATATCCGCTAACATTCAGCCTGGACATGGTCCTCTAACCGCTAACATTCAGCCAGAGCATGGTCCTCTAACCGCTAACATTCAGCCTGGACATGGTCCTCAAACTGTTAACATTTAGCCTGGACATGGTCCTCTAACCGCAAACACTAAGCCTGGACATGGTCCTCTAACCGCTAACATTCAGCCTGGTCATGGTACTCTAACCGCTAACACTCAGCCTGGACATGGTCCTCTATCCGCTAACATTCAGCCTAGTCATGGTACTCTAACGTTAACATTCAGCCTGGACCTGGTCATCTAACTGTTAACACTCAGCCTGGACATGGTCCTCTATCCGTTAACACACAGCCTGGACATGGTCCTCTATCCGCTAACATTCAGCCTGGACATGGTCCTCTATCCTCTAAAACTCAGCCTGGACATGGTCCTCTAACTGTTAACATTCAGCCTGGAACTGGTCATCTAACTGTTAACATTCAGCCTGGACATGGTCCTCTATCCGTTAACACTCAGCCTGGACATGGTCCTCTATCTGCTAACATTCAGCCTGGACATGGTCCTCTATCCTCTAACACTCAGCCTGGACATGGTCCTCCAACCGTTAACATTCAGCCTGGACATGAACCTCTAACCACTAACATTCAGCCTGGACATGGTCCTCTATCCGTTAACACTCAGCCTGGACATGGTCCTCTATCCGCTAACATTCAGCCTGGACATGGTCCTCTATCCTCTAACACTCAGCCTGGACATGGTCCTGTAACTGTTAACATTCAGCTTGGACCTGGTCATCTAACTGTTAACATTCAGCCTGGACATGGTCCTCTAACCGTTAACACTCAGCCTGGACATGGTCCTCTATCCGCAAACATTCAGCCTGGACATGGTCCTCTATCCGTTAACATTCAGCCTGGAAATGGTCCTCTATCCGTTAACATTCAGCCTGGACATGGTCCTCTATCCGTTAACATTCGGCCTGGACATTGTCCTCTATCCGTTAACACTCAGCCTGGACATGGCCCTCTATCCGTTAACATTCAGCCTGGACATGATCCTCTATCCGCTAACATTCAGCCTGGACATGGTCCTCTATCCGTTAACACTCAGCCTGGACATGGTCCTCAATCAGCAAACATTCAGCCTGGACATGGTCCTCTAACCGTTAACACTCAGCCTGGACATGGTCCTCTAACATTCAACCTGGACCTGGTCCTCAAACTGTTAACATTTAGCCTGGACATGGTCCTCTAACCGCAAACACTAAGCCTGGACATGGTCCTCTAACCGCTAAAACTCAGCCTGGACATGGTCCTCTAACCGCTAACATTCAGCCTGGTCACGGTACTCTAACCGCTAACACTCAGCCTGGACATGGTCCTCTATCCGCTAACATTCAGCCTAGTCATGGTACTCTAACCGCTAACACTCAGCCTGGACATGGTCCTCTATCCGCTAACATTCAGCCTGGACATGGTCCTCTATCCTCTAACACTCAGTCTGGACCTAGTCGTCTAACCGCAAACATTCAGCCTGGACATGGTCCTCTAACCGTTAACATTCAGCCTGGACATGGTCCTCTAACCGTTAACATTCAGCCTGGACATGGTCCTCTAACCGCTAACACTCAGCCTGGACATGGTCATCTAACCGCTAACACTCAGCCTGGACATGGTCCTCTACCTGCTAACATTCAGCCTGGACTTGGTCCTCTAACTGCTAACACTCAGCCTGGACATGGTCATCTAACCGCTAACATTCAGCCTGGACATGGTCCTCTAACCACTAACATTCAGCCTGGACCTGGTCATCTAACGGTTAGAACTCAGCCTGGACATGGTCATCTAACTATTAACATCCCGCCAGAACATGGTGTCTAACCACGAACACTCAGCCTGGACCTGGTATTCTAACTGCCTTCACCTGATACTATATCCGCTAACATTCAGCCTGGACATGGTCCTCTAACCGCTAACATTCAGCCAGAGCATGGTCCTCTAACCGCTAACATTCAGCCTGGACATGGTCCTCTAACAGTTAACGTTCAGCCTGGACATTGTCATCTAACCATTAACATTCAGCCTGGACATGGTCCTCTAACCGCGGACACTCAGCCTGGACCTGGTCTTCTAACTGCCTTCACCTGATACTCTATCCGCTAACATTCAGCCTGGACATGGTCCTCTAACCGCTAACATTCAGCCAGAGCATGGTCCTCTAACCGCTAACATTCAGCCTGGACATGGTCCTCTAACTGCAAACACTCAGCCTGGACCTGGTCTTCTAACTGCCATCACCTGATTTTCTATCCGCTAACATTAAGCCTGGACATGGTCCTCTAACCTGGACATCTAACCGCTAACATTCAGCCTTGACCTGGTCCTCCAACCGATAACATTCAGCCAGAACATGGTCCTCTTACCGCTAACATTCAGCCTGGACATGGTACTATAACCGCTAATACTCAGCCTGGACATGGTACTATAACCGCTAACACTCAACCTGGCCATGGTCCTCTAACCGCTAACATTCAGACTGGACATGGTCCTCTAACTGCTAACATTCAGCCAGAGCATGGTCCTCTAACCGCTAACATTCAGCCTGGACATGGACCTCTAACATTCAGCCTGGACATGGTCCTCTAACCTCTAATATTCAGCCTGGACATGGTACTCTAACCGCAAACATTCAGCCTGGACCTGATCCTCTAACCGCTAACATTCAGCCAGAGCATGGTCCTCTAACCGCTAACATTAGGCGAGTACATGGTCCTCTAACCGTTAACGTTCAGCCTGGACATGGTCCTCTAACCGTTAACTTTCAGCCAGGACATGGTCCTCTAACCCTTAACATTCAGCCTGGACATGGTCCTCTAACCCTTAACATTCAGCCTGGACATGGTCCTCTATCTGCAAACACTAAGACTGGACCTGGTCTTCTCACTGCCATCACCTGATACTCTATCCGCTAACATTTAGCCTGGACATGGTCCTCTAAGCTGGACATCTAACGCTAACATTCAGCCAGAACATGGTCCTCTACCGCAAACACTCAACCTGGACATGGCCATCTAAACGCTAACATTCAGCTGGACATGTACTATAACTGCTAACACTCAGACTGGACATGGTCTTTTAACAGCTATCATTCAGCCTGAAATTGGTACCTTAACCGCTAACACTCAGCCTGGACCTGGACCTCTACCCTCTGACACTCAGCCTGGACATGGTCCTTTAACCTTCTAGACCTGGTCCTCTAACCGCTAATATTCAGCCTGGACATGGTCCACTAACCGCTAACATTCAGCCTGGACATGAACCTCCAACATTCAGCCTGGACATGGTCCACTAACCGCTAACACTCAGCCTGGACATGGTCCTCTAACCGCTAACTTTCAGCCTGGACATGAACCTCCAAAATTCAGCCTGGACATGGATCTCTAACATTCAGCCTGGACATGGACCTCTAACATTCAGCCTGGACATGGACCTCTAACATTCAGCCTGGACCTGGACCTCTACCCTCTGACACTCAGCCTGGACATGGTCCTTTAACCTTCTAGACCTGGTCCTCTAACCGCTAATATTCAGCCTGGACATGGTCCACTAACCGCTAACACTCAGCCTGGACATGGTCCTCTAACCGCTAACATTCAGCCTGGACATGAACCTCCAACATTCAGCCTGGACATGGTCCACTAACCGCTAACACTCAGCCTGGACATGGTCCTCTAACCGCTAACTTTCAGCCTGGACATGAACCTCCAACATTCAGCCTGGACATGGATCTCTAACATTCAGCCTGGACATGGACCTCTAACATTCAGCCTGGACATGGACCTCTAACATTCAGCCTGGACATGGACCTCTAACATTCAGCCTGGATATGGTACTCTAACCGCAAACATTCAGCCTGGACATGGTCCTCTATCCGCTAACATTCAGCCTGACCTGGTTCTCTAACCGCTAACATTCAGCCAGAGCATGGTCCTCTAACCGCTAACATTCAGCCAGAGCATGGTCCTCTAACCGCTAACATTAAGCCAGAACATGGTACTCAAACCGCTAACATTCAGCCTGGACCTGATCTTCTAACCGCGAACATTCAGACAGATCATGGTCCTCTAACCGCTAACATTAAGACAGAACATGGTCCTCTAACTGCTAACATTCAGCCAGAGCATGGTCCTCTAACCGCTAACATTCAGCCTGGACATGGACCTCTAACATTCAGTCTGACATGGTCCTCTAACCTCTAATATTCAGCCTGGACATGGTACTCTAACGCAAACATTCAGCCTGGACGGTCTTCTAACTGCCTTCACTGATTTTCTATCCGCTAACATTAAGCCTGGACATGGTCCCTTAACCTGACATCTAACCACTAACATTCAACCTTGACCTGGTCCTCAAACGATAACATTAGCCAGAACATGGTCCTCTTACCGCTAACATTCAGCCTGGACATGTACTATAACCGCTAACACTCAACCTGGCCATGGTCCTCTAACCGCTAACATTCAGACTGGACATAGTCCTCTAACCGCTAACACTCAGCCTGGACATGGTCCTCTAACCGTAACATTCAGCCTGGACATGGTCCTCTAATCACTAACATTCAGCCTGGACATGAACCTCTAACCATAACATTCAGCCGGAAATTGTCCTTAACCGCTAACATTCAGCCTGGACATGAAACTGCAACATTCGCCTTGACATGGTCACTAACCGCTAACACTCAGCCTGGACTGGTCCTCTAACCGCCAACATTCAGCCTGGACATGAACCTCCAACATTCAGCCTGGACATGGACCTCTAACCGCTAACATTCAGCCTGGAAATCGTCCTCTAACCGTAACATTCAGCCTGGACATGAACCTCCAACATTCAGCCTGGACATGGTCCACTAACAGCTAACACTCAGCCTGGACATGGTCCTCTAACCGCTAACTTTCAGCCTGGACATGGACCTCTAACATTCAGCCTGGACATGGACCTCTAACATTCAGCCTGGACATGGACCTCTAACATTCAGCCTGGACATGGATCTCTAACATTCAGCCTGGACATGGACCTCTAACCGTGACATTAGCCTGGACATGGACCTCTAACATTCAGCCCGGACATGGACCTCTAACATCAGCCTGGACATGACCTCTAACATTCAGCTAGACATGGACCTCTAACATTCAGCCTGGATATGGTACTCTAACCGCAAACATTCAGCCTGGACATGGTCCTCTATCCGCTAACATTCAGCCTGGACCTGGTCTCTAACCGCTAACATTCAGCCGAGAGCATGGTCCTCTAACCGCTAACATTCAGCCAGAGCATGGTCCTCTAACCGCTAACATTAAGCCAGAACATGGTACTCAAACCGCTAACATTCAGCCTGGACCTGATCCTCTCAACCGCGAACATTCAGAGAGATCATGGTCCTCTAAACCGCTAACATTAAGCCAGAACATGGTCCTCTAACTGCTAACATTCAGCCAGAGCATGGTCCTCTAACCGCTAACATTCAGCCTGGACATGGACCTCTAACATTCAGTCTGGACATGGTCCTCTAACCTCTAATATTCAGCCTGGACATGGTACTCTAACCGCAAACATTCAGCCTGGACCTGGTCTTCTAACTGCCTTCACCTGATTTTCTATCCGCTAACATTAAGCCTGGACATGGTCCTCTAACCTGGACATCTAACCACTAACATTCAACCTTGACCTGGTCCTCCAAACGATAAAATTCAGCCAGAACATGGTCCTCTTACCGCTAACATTCAGCCTGGACATTGTACTATAACCGCTAACACTCAACCTGGCCATGGTCCTCTAACCGCTAACATTCAGACTGGACATAGTCCTCTAACCGCTAACACTCAGCCTGGACATGGTCCTCTAACCGCTAACATTCAGCCTGGACATGGTCCTCTAATCACTAACATTCAGCCTGGACATGAACCTCTAACCACTAACATTCAGCCTGGAAATCGTCCTCTAACCGCTAACATTCAGCCTGGACATGAACCTCCAACATTCAGCCTGGACATGGTCCACTAACCGCTAACACTCAGCCTGGACATGGTCCTCTAACCGCTAACATTCAGCCTGGACATGAACCTCCAACATTCAGCCTGGACATGGACCTCTAACCGCTAACATTCAGCCTGGAAATCGTCCTCTAACCGCTAACATTCAGCCTGGACATGAACCTCCAACATTCAGCCTGGACATGGTCCACTAACAGCTAACACTCAGCCTGGACATGGTCCTCTAACCGCTAACTTTCAGCCTGGACATGAACCTCTAACATTCAGCCTGGACATGGACCTCTAACATTCAGCCTGGACATGGACCTCTAACATTCAGCCTGGACATGGATCTCTAACATTCAGCCTGGACATGGACCTCTAACCGCTGACATTCAGCCTGGACATGGACCTCTAACATTCAGCCTGGACATGGACCTCTAACATTCAGCCTGGACATGGACCTCTAACATTCAGCCTAGACATGGACCTCTAACATTCAGCCTGGATATGGTACTCTAACCGCAAACATTCAGCCTGGACATGGTCCTCTATCCGCTAACATTCAGCCTGGACCTGGTCCTCTAACCGCTAACATTCAGCCAGAGCATGGTCCTCTAACCGCTAACATTCAGCCAGAGCATGGTCCTCTAACCGCTAACATTAAGCCAGAACATGGTACTCAAACCGCTAACATTCAGCCTGGACCTGATCCTCTAACCGCGAACATTCAGAGAGATCATGGTCCTCTAACCGCTAACATTAAGCCAGAACATGGTCCTCTAACTGCTAACATTCAGCCAGAGCATGGTCCTCTAACCGCTAACATTCAGCCTGGACATGGACCTCTAACATTCAGTCTGGACATGGTCCTCTAACCTCTAATATTCAGCCTGGACATGGTACTCTAACCGCAAACATTCAGCCTGGACCTGGTCTTCTAACTGCCTTCACCTGATTTTCTATCCGCTAACATTAAGCCTGGACATGGTCCTCTAACCTGGACATCTAACCACTAACATTCAACCTTGACCTGGTCCTCCAAACGATAACATTCAGCCAGAACATGGTCCTCTTACCGCTAACATTCAGCCTGGACATGGTACTATAACCGCTAACACTCAACCTGGCCATGGTCCTCTAACCGCTAACATTCAGACTGGACATAGTCCTCTAACCGCTAACACTCAGCCTGGACATGGTCCTCTAACCGCTAACATTCAGCCTGGACATGGTCCTCTAATCACTAACATTCAGCCTGGACATGAACCTCTAACCACTAACATTCAGCCTGGAAATCGTCCTCTAACCGCTAACATTCAGCCTGGACATGAACCTCCAACATTCAGCCTGGACATGGTCCACTAACCGCTAACACTCAGCCTGGACATGGTCCTCTAACCGCTAACATTCAGCCTGGACATGAACCTCCAACATTCAGCCTGGACATGGACCTCTAACATTCAGCCTGGACATGGACCTCTAACCGCTGACATTCAGCCTGGACATGGACCTCTAACATTCAGCCTGGACATGGACCTCTAACATTCAGCCTGGACATGGACCTCTAACATTCAGCCTAGACATGGACCTCTAACATTCAGCCTGGACATGGTACTCTAACCGCAAACATTCAGCCTGGACATGGTCCTCTATCCGCTAACATTCAGCCTGGACCTGGTCCTCTAACCGCTAACATTCAGCCAGAGCATGGTCCTCTAACCGCTAACATTCAGCCAGAGCATGGTTCTCTAACCGCTAACATTAAGCCAGAACATGGTACTCTAACCGCTAACATTCAGCCAGAGCATGGTTCTCTAACCGCTAACATTAAGCCAGAACATGGTACTCAAACCGCTAACATTCAGCCTGGACCTGATCCTCTAACCGTGAACATTCAGACAGATCATGGTCCTCTAACCGCTAACATTAAGCCAGAACATGGTCCTCTAACTGCTAACATTCAGCCAGAGCATGGTCCTCTAACCGCTAACATTCAGCCTGGACATGGACCTCTAACATTCAGCCTGGACATGGTCCTCTAACCTCTAATATTCAGCCTGGACATGGTACTCTAACCGCAAACATTCAGCCTGGACCTGATCCTCTAACCGCTAACATTCAGCCAGAGCATGGTCCTCTAACCGCTAACATTAGGCGAGTACATGGTCCTCTAACCGTTAACGTTCAGCCTGGACATGGTCCTCTAACCGTTAACTTTCAGCCTGAACATGGTCCTCTAACCCTTAACATTCAGCCTGGACATGGTCCTCTAACCCTTAACATTCAGCCTGGACATGGTCCTCTATCTGCAAACACTCAGACTGGACCTGGTCTTCTCACTGCCATCACCTGATACTCTATCCGCTAACATTTAGCCTGGACATGGTCCTCTAAGCTGGACATCTAACCGCTAACATTCAGCCAGAACATGGTCCTCTAACCGCAAACACTCAACCTGGACATGGCCATCTAACCGCTAACATTCAGCCTGGACATGGTACTATAACTGCTAACACTCAGACTGGACATGGTCTTTTAACAGCTATCATTCAGCCTGAAATTGGTACCTTAACCGCTAACACTCAGCCTGGACCTGGACCTCTACCCTCTGACACTCAGCCTGGACATGGTCCTTTAACCTTCTAGACCTGGTCCTCTAACCGCTAATATTCAGCCTGGACATGGTCCTCTAACCGCTAACATTCAACCTGGACATGTTACTCTAACTGCAAACATTCAGCCTGGACATGGTCCTCTAACTGCTAACATTCAGTCTGCAAATGGTACTCTAACCCCTAACATTCAGCCTGGACATGGAACTCTAACCGCTAACATTCAGCCAGAACATGGTCCTGAAACCGCTAATATTCAGCCAGAACCAAGGTCCTCTAACCGCTAACATTCAGCCTGGATCTGGTCCTCTAACTGCAAACACTCAACCTGGACCTGGTCTTCTAACTGCCTTCACCTGATACTCTATCCCCTAACATTCAGCCAGAACATGGTCCTCTAACCGCAAACACTCAACCTGGACATGGCCATCTAACCGCTAACATTCAGCCTGGACATGGTACTATAACTGCTAACACTCAGACTGGACATGGTCTTTTAACAGCTATCATTCAGCCTGAAATTGGTACCTTAACCGCTAACACTCAGCCTGGACCTGGACCTCTACCCTCTGACACTCAGCCTGGACATGGTCCTTTAACCTTCTAGACCTGGTCCTCTAACCGCTAATATTCAGCCTGGACATGGTCCTCTAACCGCTAACATTCAACCTGGACATGTTACTCTAACTGCAAACATTCAGCCTGGACATGGTCCTCTAACTGCTAACATTCAGTCTGCAAATGGTACTCTAACCCCTAACATTCAGCCTGGACATGGAACTCTAACCGCTAACATTCAGCCAGAACATGGTCCTGAAACCGCTAATATTCAGCCAGAACCAAGGTCCTCTAACCGCTAACATTCAGCCTGGATCTGGTCCTCTAACTGCAAACACTCAACCTGGACCTGGTCTTCTAACTGCCTTCACCTGATACTCTATCCCCTAACATTCAGCCAGAGCATGGTCCTCTAACCGCTAACATTAAGCCAGAACATGGTCCTCTAACATTCAGCCTGGACATGGTCCTCTAACCGCTAACATTCAGCCTGGACATGGCGAGAGGCCATTAGAGAGATACTACTCTGAGGATGAACAGAACCGAGAAATGGAGGATGGGGGAAAAAAACAGAATATAGTTTCATTTATTTGGTAATTTCAGCTTGATGTTGAGATGAGAAACAGCAGACAGAGCAGAGTAAGCTGTAATGAAAGAGAAAGAGAAAGAAAGAGAAATAGATATGATGCTCTTCACGGGGTGGGAATTCAGAAACATTTATCAGATTGTGTTGAGTTTGGGGGGTTGTGGATGAGTGGGAGTGGGTTTTTCTGTTCTTAATTTGACAGCTGTGAAGCAATAACACACTCATAACACACACGCTGAGACTTTAACTCATAGACGGCTTTCAGACGCAAACAGTAGCCATATGGATGACTGGGAGTTTCAGCTCTGTCGGAATAGTTACCCTGCCAACGCACTCCACTAAGGGGGGAACAACCATGAATGTTTAATCAAAGTTAGCAGCATTCCCACCGGGAATTCTCATCTTTGTCATCGTGATTAGAATTATGAGAATGAGATCAAAGGAGCATTTGAGAATGGTACATGCTCTCACTGCCATTAGCTATTGACACGCTCATATTCTGTGTCAATCCATAGCGTAATGGCATCTGGGATGTGAGGTAGGTGTGCAATGGGAACATCATCCAAAGAATCAATATTGGTTTGTTTGTCTTTTTGTTCTATTTCAAAGTTGTGTGTTGCCTCAAATTCCCTGTATGCACCTCACACACCTGTGTGTAACACCCCCTAATATCAAGTTACTCTCAAGTCACTCATTTCACTCTTTCTTTGTCTCCATAGATATTTGGGGACAAGGAACAAGCAGAACATGACTGGCTGTTTTATCAGTATGACTCTGTTAGAGTTGATCAGCGGCTGACGACTCTAAAGTAGCACCGACAAACAGACACATTTAACACCCCACTCCTCCCCTTCTCCTTGGCCAGCACAGCCCACAGCCTCACTCAGATCAACTGGTAATCTTATGAAAGTGGCAAGAGATCATAATATTACAAATTCTCCAGGGTAAATCATGCGTGCTAAAAGAGATGACCGTAGCTTCTGGGGATAGTTTGTGTGTGTGTGTTTGTATGTGTGTGTGAGACCATTAGGCTCAGTAGTTATTCTCAGCCATGCTGCTCCCTGACTGCCTGTGTCATATTTTGATTGATACGCTGGGCCCTCAGTCATTGGCCAGGCAGATGAGTAAGGAGCACTCATTCATTGGCCAGGCAGATTAGTATGGGGCAGCCATCGATTGTGCTGCAGGTGGGGCAGGATGGCATGCAGAATGGACACCTCAGCAGCTGTCACTCCCTCCCTCAACACGGTGGCTCCCCATGGCCATGCATTCTGTTATGGAGCCACGACCAAACACACGCCATCTCTCTGTCTCAACTGTCTGACTTACCCCGACATACCCGTTCCTCTGCTACAATGTCTTACTGTTTCTGTGACACTGAGGGGACTGCAAAGAAATGCTATCTTCGTCTTTCTCTTTCTTCACTCTCTCTCTCTCTTCTCTCTTCTCTCGCTCTCTTCTCTCGCTCTGTCAGCCAGGGTCATAAAACTGAGATGTGAAGAAGAAGAGTAGAAGAAGTTTCTGTGGGATATTAGCCTTTAAGGGCAGTTTACGCATTACCCTTCTGTCTCTTTTCTTTCACAGCCCAAAGCACAATCATGTATGCACAGGAGAGCGCAACCATGATATTACCAAACGTATTTACTATTCAGGGTCAGGGCCTTCTTACTGTGGCTCTAACTGTTACGTGTAATTATTCTTCTCTACCCACTCTTTGTTTCAGAAGTAGGCTCAAGGTTACAGTTGTAGCCTACAGTACCATGGTGTGCGAGAACATCATTAGCCTAATAATATACGTGTTTAATTGCAGTTTTGAGTAATTAGTTTCATAATCAAAAAACTTGATAAATAGAAGGTATTTAGGCATTAGTGGCAGTGAATATCAGCAACTAATCGCAGTTGGGCGGTCGAATATCAGAATATTTTATATGGACTTTTGCTTGCTTTTTTAAAATCCATTCAACACCCCTGCCAGACATTTTAATGAAAAGATTTCTCTAATTTTCATTTGTGTATGGATAAGACATCCTTAAGGGGCCGGAGGGCTATTTAGATTTTATGATCTCTTCATGTGGTGAATTAATTCCTAAATTGAATATCTTGAGGCCATCCACAAAGGTTTGCTCTCATAATTAAGCAGCATTTCGTAATATCCTCTCCAGTAAGCTTAGGGGCATCTCTTTTCAAGTCCATGCTTTAAGAGGCCTCTTTATCATTTTTTTCTCCGTCGGGTTCCTATCGTATCGTGTGATTGGATATTTAATTACTCCCCTGCTTTTTTGATAGCAGATGGGGTTGATCTCGCAGGAAGGTCAATAACGGAGTCAACTCAGCAACGGTCACCATGGCAACCCGTCATCGGAGCGATTTGTACCTGCTAATGGCCCATAATGTTAAATAGCACGAGTGGGAGTGATTGGCAATCATACTGTCATAATTGGAGGATACATAACTCACGTTAATTCGCCGCTGCAAGAGCCAACTGCAAAGTTCTGATCTTTTGCAAATGGCCCTTCCGAAAAAATCTTTGTTAGCCTACATTAGTCATATTGATGGGACGCTTTGTCAGTGGCGAGAGCAGAAAAACAGTTGAAGTCATTAAAACTCGTTTTTCAACCACTCCACAAATGTATTGTTAACAAACTATAGTTTTTGCAAGTCGGTTAGGACATCTACTTTGTGCATGACACAAGTAATTTTTCCAACAGTTGTTTACAGACAAGATTATTTCACTTATAATTCACTGTATCACAATTCCAGTGGATCAGAAGAAGGCATACACTAAATTGACTATGCCTTTAAACAGCTTGGAATATTCCAGAAACTAATGTCATGGCTTTAGAAGCTTCTGCTAGGCTAATTTACATTATTTGAGTCAATTGGAGGTGTACCTATGGATGTATTTCAAGGCCTACCTTCAAACTCAGTGCTTCTTCGCTTGACATCATGGGAAAATCAAAAGAAATCAGCCAAGACCTCAGAAAAAAATGTAGACCTCCACAAGTCTGGTTCATCCTTGGGAGCAATTTCCAAACACCTGAACGTACCACGTTCATCTATGCAAACAATAGTACGCAAGTATAAACACTATGGGACCACGAAGCCGTCATACCGCTCAGGAAGGAGAAGCGTTCTGTCTCCTAGAGAGGAATGTACATTGGTGCGAAAAGTTCAAATCAATCCCAAAACAACAGCGAAGGACCTTGTGAAGATGCTGGAGGAAACAGGTACAAAAGTATCTATATCCACAGTAAAACGTGTCTTATATCAACATAACCTGAAAGGCCGCTCAGCAAGGAAGAAGCCACTGCTCCAAAACCGCCATAAAAACGCCAGACTACGGTTTGCAACTGCACATGGGGACAAAGATCGTACTTTTTGGAGAAATGTCCTCTGGTCTGATGAAACAAAAATAGAACTGTTTGGCCATAATGACCATCATTATATTTGGAGGAAAAAGGGGGAGGCTTGCAAGCCGAAGAACACCATCCCAACCGTGAAGCACAGGGGTGGCAGCATCATGTTGTGGAGGTGCTTTGCTGCAGGAGGGACTGGTGCACTTCACAAAATAGATGGTATCATGAGGAAAGAAAATTATGTGAATATATTGAAGCAACTTCTCAGACATCAGTCAGGAAGTTAAAGCTTGGTCACAAATGGGTCTTCCAAATGGACAATGACCCCAAGCATATTTCCAAAGTTGTGGCAAAATGGCTTAAGGACAACAATGTCAAGGTATTGGAGTGGCCATCACAAAGCCCTGACCTCAATTCTCTAGAAAATTTGTGGGCAGAACTGAAATAGCATGTGCTAGCAAGGAGGCCTACAAACCTGACTCAGTTACACCAGCTCTGTCAGGAGGAATGGGCCAAAATTCATCCAACTTATTGTGGGAAGCTTGTGGAATTCTACCTGAAACTTTTGACCCAAGTTAAACAATTTAAAAGCAATGCTACCAAATACTAATTGAGTGTATGTAAACTTCTGACCAACTGGGAATGTGATGAAATAAATAAAAGCTGAAATATATCATTCTCTCTACTATTATTCTGACATTTCACATTCTTAAAATATAGTGGTGATCCTAACTGACCTAAGACAGGGAATTTTTACTAGGATTAAATGTCAGGAATTGTGAAAACCTGAGTTTAAATGTATTTGGCTAAGGTGTATGTAAACTTCCTACTTCAACTGTACATGTCCTCTACAAAGTCAGTGTGTAAGGGACAGTGACAACTTTCTAACATAGGGTAACGATTATCATTAAACAATGCAGCATTCATATATGCACATCACACACATGATGTAGTGGGTTTGGTGACATGGCATTGGGTTGTACGTGGTTTGGATGTAGCAGTGTAGTTTGTTGTGCTGCAGGTTACTTTTCTGTAATAATTCCAATTCAAGCTGAGTGCACGTCCTTCAGGTATTTCCTTTCTGGTGTCCTTTATCTTAAAACTCCAAAATGATTTTAAAGAAGTAGTGCACTGTATTGTAGAGCATAGGGTGCTATTTTCAATGCTGCCTAGGTGTTCATACATTTATGCTGCGTGTCTCTAATCGACACAGGCGTATATAGTGTAATTCATTTGAGGTGTTGTAATGGCCCCTCGCTTAGATGGCTATCTGCTGGACTACATCAGCACAGGGGGACATCGTTTTCCTCACAACTGAAGAATCACCATTAAGAAATAAATAAACTAAAAAGAAGGTGGCAAGAGAGGGAGAGAAGGATAGAGAAGGGGGATAGAGAGTATGAAGTAGACAGAGAAAGAGAAAGAAAGAGAGAGAGAGAGAGAGAGAGAGAGAGAGAGAGAGAGAGAGAGAGAGAGAGAGAGAGAGAGAGAGAGAAAGCACTTTCTCTCAACATTATAATGCAAATGATTCCCACAGCCCTTTGATGCACTGTACCAGGTCCCCTGTTTTTGAATTCAGGCCAGTGGAGTTCCCCCACCACTGTCATAGCAGCGCCAACCTCTGGCGATTGATCAGCTTCCCCACAAGGTCAGATCCACAGGGGAACTCTAGCCTCTGCCGAGTCCCCAACAACCGGATGTTCCGGTTTTCAGGGGAAATGGAAAGAGAGCCTGCGGACGTTAACTTCAGCTTCAACAACAAGGCTACGCTCCACCTTAACTCCTCCTCCACATTTACTGGATTGGTTGAACAGTGCAGAAGAGAACCTCCCTCAACAGTTTCTTTTATCACTCGTCAAGACCAGTATGTTGGGAATCTAGTTTCAGGCGTTTATTTTATGCCTCCTAATACCTAACCCTAACCTTCAATTAAAAGGCATCTGAGCAGTGTGACTGCTCTGCGCTGCTCCTTTCCAGAGCTAAAACAGTCCCTCAGCACTGACTCTGATTGGAGGAGAACTGATTAAAGGGAAGAAGGGAGGTAGGAAAAAGAAGACAGGAGACATATGGAGTTCAGAAGATGGAACATGTTTGTGACATCTCATGGGAGGTGGGGTGAGGGGGGTGGAGGGGGGGCACTGAGTACTGCTTGTTACCCAGAATGCAATTCCTTACAACTATATTCAATGTAGGTACGTTTGACACTGCTAAAAGTCATTGCATGCTTGGGTTCACTAATCTCAAAGTGAACCAGCCTTGACCCTGTTTGTTTGGCGTGGTTGTGTTTGCTGAAGTTCCACACTCCTTTGTTGTTGAAGATGATTGCATATGGAGGTTAAACATCAGGAGAGAACCATTGTTAAGTACTATAATCAGACCCCTGCCTTCCTGAATCCATCTCCTCACAATTCCACATGGATATGATGCATGTGTGATTAATCTAGCCTTTATGTACAGTAGGCTCTTTAAGGACAGGCATCCTCAGACATCCCCCGATCCAATCAGCAGACCAGAGAACTCCATCCTGTCCAATTACAATCACCAGACCAGATAGCAGCCTATCAAAGGCTGTGGCCCCACAAATGCCTCCCAGGCTGGCCAATAATTCTCCTCCAGTCTGCTTATTGACTAGCTGACTGGCAGGTTGACATTTATTGGAATGAGACATTTATTGGATTTCCGCTAAATGGGCCAGCTGTAAAATCAAAATTGTCTATATTGTAAAAATTCATGAAAACAAAATGACCTTTTTGGTCTTAAGACCCCTTCAGGTATATAAAAAATATAGAGAAATAAAACTATTGGATGAAACATTGCATTTGACGTTACTGCTATTAGCCAATAGAAAAGCATTAAATAACATATTCACCACATGGAACAACAGATAGTCAAAACATGTTTTATTTATTTATCGCCTTATTTTAGCCACTTAACTATCTCCATATATAATTCCAATAATTTCTTTAACTGGTACCAGGGATCTTCAGACGAGTCTTGTGAGGCTTGTGGGTGTCCAAGAGCAAAACGGAACACTATCGTGTTCGTGAGAGTCTCGTCTTTCAATACAGTGGTCATAATGCTTTGTCGGCCAAACCGTTCGGACGCTACAGACGTTTTTGTGTGAAGACCAATTTTCGGAGTGTCTCATGGTCTGACAAACACTGCAGACACGGAAGGGCGATATCGGAGGATGCGGTGAATTGAGACGCAGCACTTGCAAAAAAACGGATATCTGTATTTAAATAGACCGGTTTTAAATGGGGATTTTTTTATTATGTTAATTCGATTTCCAGAAATTGTAGGCAAAAAGTTAAAAGGCTTGGCTGATAAAGCAATAAGGCAATCACACGTTCTGATCAGCATGATATCTGGTTTCGGCACCAACTCTATTCTCTCTTTCAGCCTACCCTCCCTCCCTCCTCTCCAGGCCTGTCTCCTGTCCTCTCCAGGCTGCTCTGCTAGAAGCAGTCGCAGGGTTCTAAGAGTGAGTGATGGGCTTCTAGGAGCAGATCAATAGTCCAAGGCCTCTGTCCCAGATTGGGTCTCTCCACGGGGAATTTAGCCCCCCTCCAACGCACACCAAACCCCGCCCCTCCACCAACCTCACCCCCTGTTCTGATCCCCCCCACCCACCCTTCCCCTTCGGTCCCATTCATCAAAACTTCCCACCACTCTGCCAGTATAATAGCACAATCACAGAGAAGCAGTCTGCATTCAGCTGCTGTGCTCTCATACTTTTCCATCACACAGCACTTAGAGATAGGAAGACATGAACTACTGCCTGTCTATTGTTTCAGCCAGGAGTCACGTACAGGCTACTGTTGTTTGTTTCTCTTTCTCCGCAGTCCTCTGATACAGTATCTTGAGCACTATTTGGCTTCAATTGAATCCTTCTAGCTAGCTCCACCAATAGGATGCATGTATGTTAGCGTTACCATGTTCTCACTTTCCCATTCCATACGTCCATACCCTGCTCTAGTAAGTAGTAAGTACTCTCTCGACCCGACTTCCACCCCTCGATTCCTCTTCAACCATAGCCGCATTCTTGAGAACATTCATTTGAGTACATTATTTAGCTGTTTATTTACCTCATGTTCATCGCAGGGGTAACACATACAGTAGCCAACTTTCCAGTTGTCACATACAGTAGCCCAATACATGCCCTGTGTCTTCCTGACCGAGCACCTCTCAGTATTTCACTCACCAGGTAATAAGGACATTCATAATATAGCAGTAATAATAACCAGCTTTGCGTCAATCCCTGTCTCATCCGAACTAAAGTAACGCAGATCTCTGTAATACCAATGAAATCAGGCGTTGAGGATCCGTGAACTGTCTTTGCGCACGTCCACACACAAGCACATGCGCTCTCAAACGGACATACCACGGTAGCTGATGGGCTCTTTCACTCTGCTTGAGAAAATGCCTTAAGCACTTTTACACATGCAGCGGTTGATTAGAGAGTAGGAGAGAGAGAGAAAGAGGGAGGGAGAGAGAAGGAGAGTGGGGGTGGGAGAGAGAGTGGAAGGGGAGAGAGCAAAGTGGGAGAAAGCAAATTGATTTTGCATCTTGCAGCGTTGTGCATACATTTCCTTTATAAATCAATTCTGACCTGGGAATTCTTTCCAATGCTTCAAAAGAATGAGAACCAGTGAGCATCGAGATCTGAAGACTTCTATCACACATGCCTCACAGAGACAAGCTGGAAATCAGACACATCCAGAGTAGGAAGGAGGGGCAGGAGGGACGGTCGAGCAAAGCAAAAGCAACATAACTACTTCAAAATAGGCATAATTACAGAGTTATACAATTTTTAAGTATCGAATTTAAGTATTGAAAAAACGCTGACAAAACAAAGACATAATTGTTGCATTGCTTGGTTATTTCGACTGTCAACTGACAATTGTTTGGTCCAGTCATCGCAGACAGATTCTGATAGGCTCTTTCCTTGCTCAATTAATTCCAAAGTTGTTGGATTGATTTTCTAAAGCGAGAGGGCAGTTTATAGAGTTATAAAGGTTTGCTTTAGGATAATCACCACCCTGACTAGCATGGAAACCACAGCTAGTCTGTCCCTAGCGTCATGACCCTAGAACCGTTGTAATGACATCCAATGCAAACATTGGTCATTGACTGAAATATGACTTGCTTAATACTCTTCATTCCTATGTGGAACATAAGGCTTCCATGACACAGGGCCACTGTTGCCAATCTTCTGCCTTTTTGGGGATGTTTTTCCAAGACAGGCCATAGTCCTTCATCTCCTTCTCCGTGGTTCCTTGCCTTTGCCTGAAATAGCAAAACAAAAATATCTGAATAAAATATAGCTTCAATTCTGATGGTGTTCTGTTTAACGTGTCTTCTTTCTTAGATATGTGGCATGCTTGTGGTTAGCAAAAAGACACTTGTCGTGAAATGCAGGTGGATCCATCTTCTTTTTTTCATCATCGTGTTTGTTTCTTCCAGCTTCTCTTGTGGTTTGTGTTGGATCTGTTACAGTACAGCATGTGGAGGGATCAGATGTCTTTCTCTTCTCTTCCACTTCTGAACAGCGGGTTACCTTTGTCACAGTGCAACGAGAGCCATACATACTGTACATAGCACATGAGGCTGGTGAGGGGAGGATGGCTCATAATAATTGCTGGAATGGAGAGAATGGAGTCGTATCAAACACGTGTTTGATAACATTCCATTCATTACGTTCCAGCCGCATGAGCCCGTCCTTCCCAATTGAGGTGCCACCAGCCACCTGTGGTACATACACAACAGCCTGTCATTGGTTTATTTTAAATTTTATTATTTCTTGTCTCATGCCCACACATAAAGCAAACATTCACTTAGTTACACACAAACGGAGAGGTTGCTTTTGGTTTATTTGACCCTAGAGATTCCCTCCCTGCCACAAATCAAAATAACGTCCCTTTTAATGTATTCCTCTCAACATTTGCACATAGCAAATGTGTAAATATGTCTACTCTTTTGTCCAACAGTGCATGAAATTACCAAACGAGAGAGAGGACCCGCTAGTCCCAAAGGGTATAAAGGCTTCTTTGAAGGAGAGAAGGGAAGAGTAGAACAATTCATGAAATTACTGGGCGAACTGAATATGATTTACAGACTGGCTTTCTGCCCCGAGACAGTGCCTGTCTAGAAATGTAAATAGTTACATTAAGTTCAGCAGCTGTCCCCTGGGACCCTAGGGCTCTCAGCTCACTGTGAACTCATCCTCTGTGTGTGTGTGTGTGTGTGTGTGTGTGTGTGTGTGTGTGTGTGTGTGTGTGTGTGTGTGTGTGTGTGTGTGTGTGTGTGTGTGTGTGTGTGTGTGTGTGTGTGTGTGTGTGTGTGTGTGTGAGTGTGAGTGTCCATGTTTGTTCTATCATAGACACATAGCAAAGCCTTCTACAGTGTCGCTTACATTAAACACACAGTTCAGTCCCAGTAAGGGCTCAGGGAAATACCAGACAGGTCAAGGCTGCATGTCTTTAATCCAGATGCAGTACACTGCAGACACACAGAACCTCACACACATAGAAAACTTCACTTGCAAGACAAATCTCTCAATTGTGCTACTTTACCAATGTTACCGTACCATCAACTACTCCTGATTGGCACACATGCCAATACCTGATTAACTACATGTATTAGTCACTGGTCGAACACACACACACACACACACACACACACACACACACACACACACACACACACACACACACACACACACACACACACACACACACACACAATTCCCATTACAATTCAAACGGACAGAAACTATATCCTTCTTAGCCATACTCCTTAATGAAGGAAAACAGGGTCACCCGTTTGGGCGCCAGGGAGTTGTTGTGCTATGTTAGCATCGCTGTGGAAATGACCCATTTTAGATGCTAATGATGCCGCGGTGGTCCATCTTAAGTGTGGGCGAAGCAGCACTTTGCACCTAAGTCATCAGGGACTGGGGCTCATAATGATGGAAGGAGATGGAATTATGCAGATGGTCTACTGTAAGACTGTCAGGGTTCATCAGGCACACAGACATAAACACACACACACACGGTCGCACACACACACGGTCGCACACACACACGGTGTGTCACACATAAACGTATTAGCACACAACACCCATGTGCACATTGACACACCACACAAAAAGATTCATACCAATACATAAATGACAGATGTGTCCATGACTGTTTGACATTGGTATGCCACTGGTTCCCCAGTGTTATTGTGAATGTAAACTGTTCTATTGGACGTGCAGTCAGGTGCTGAACCATGGACCTTGGCTCCCACTGTGGCGTGATGGCATCCAGGCCTCTAGCCCTGAGAACACTAACACAACTTTGGCCAACCATCACAACCGTCACATAGCTCAGCCTTATATGGGGGGGAAAAGGAGAGGAAGGGAGGAGAAGGAAGGAAGAAAGATGAAGGGAGTTAAAGAAGGACAAGATGGTGAAACGTGTCATGAACCTTTTGTCCAATCTTATTTATTACATTTTGACCACACAACAAACATATAAATTAGGTCTAGAGATACGGGCATGGAGGTGACCGTGTGGGTGCCTTACAGCTTGACATGTGTACCGGATGAGAGACGTAGCTAGCTGAAGAAGACAGAAAAGGGGCGGTAATCGGAGGGAAGGAGAGGGGAAACAGATTGTGTGACAGGGTAGATGGTAAAGAGAAAGAGAGGAGGAGTGAGGTGGGAGGTCTGGCCCTTCTGTCAGCAGTAAGGCCAGGCTCCACTGCTTCTGCCAGGTCTCTGTGAAGCAATTGTACCTGTAAGAACAGGATAAATAAAGTCACCTCTCCAGAGAGAGAGAGAGAGGGGGAAAGAGGAGGAGAGAGAGAGAAAGGGGAGAGAGGGGACACTAGTGGGCACACGTGCGCAGGCTCATGCACACGCACACACGCACACACACACACACACACCCTTTCGTCTCCACTTGCCAACCGTCAAAGGACATTTTCCCTTTCCCATTTGAATCACTCAAACTCTGAACAGTGAGTCATAGAAATGATCAAAAGGTTGTCCAAGTCTCAACGGCCCAAACTTTATTGGTCACATGCGTCGAATACGACTGGTGTAGACTTTGCCGTGAAATGCTTACTTATCAGCCCATTCCCAACAATACTGAGTTAAAAACGAATAAATATATTTGCGAAATAAACATTTTAAAAGTAATTCAATAAAGAACAATGATGAGGCTATATACAAGGAGTACCAGTACCGAGTCAATGTGCAGGGGTACGAGGTAGTTGAGGTAATTGAGGGAATACAGTACATACATGTAGGAAGGGGTTAAAGTGAAACCTGAATCAGGATGCATAAATAACAGCGCAGCACCTACGTGTACGTACATCAATATGTATGTGTGTGTGAGGGTACAGTATGTAGTGTGTGTGTGTGTGTGTGTGTGTGTGTATAGAGACTGTGCAAGAAAGTAAAAAAAATATATAACAAAATAAATAATAAAGGAGGTGTCACGTTGGTATCAATGATTTGGGAGACAGGCGCAGGAATGCGCAATCGTTTTTTTTATTACTCCCCAAATTATGGCGTGCCGTGTAAGGGCACGGGGAGAAGACCAAACAAACACTTACACAAAAACACAGGGTTGAAACTCAAACAAAAGAGCGAGTACCACCTCAAATAAATATATACACGCACAATGATTAACACACGGGACGAGACCCGTAATCATCTGCGCAATCCACAAAGCCAAAACACACAGCACAGGTACTCACACGCACCAACGGACATTGGAACAAAAAACGACAGCCCAATGGAAACCAAAAGGCACATGTATATATATATATATACAAATACTAATCAGTGGGAATAGGGGACAGGTGTGCGTGATGAAGGTTCCGGAGGGATCCGTGACAGGGGGTCAATTGTCCGGGTAGCCATTTTGATTAACTGCTCAGCAGTATTATGGCTTGGGGATAGAAGCTGTCTCAGACTTGGTGGTCCGGTACTGCTTGCCGTGCGGTAGCAGAGAACAGTCTATGATTGGGTGGATTTTTTAGGGCCTTCCTCTGACATCGCCTGATGTAGAGGTCCTGTCCCAGTGACGTACTATTTCCATGGCAACTCTGAACAAAGGTGTTTTTCAGACATATTTATATTTGAAGAATGTACTTTGTCTACTTTCATGTCTTGTGTATCTATTACCATAAGAAACAATTGAGAAATACATTCATTGATTTAACAAGACAGGGAATGTGATTTCTTATTGATGAAATACTTCTATTCTGAACTGCTTTGCTATGCTGGTGCAGTACGGAACACACTGCTTAACCCTCCTGCTGTGTTTTCTCTCTGAAAAATGTAGTTCATTTAATCTGATTGTCATAAGGTTCCATGACTTTGTCCACACAGGGCATCTGAACACACAAAATACATGTTGATGATTTTCATTACATTTTGGGTGTTTTATTTAACTTCTGTACACCTGTGGTGTTCCCGGTCAAAAATAACCGGTCATTAGAAATGAATTGGTGAGACTACAATTAGTGTATAAAATTTAGTTCAGGCACATGCCCATTCATCAGACGGACACACTTCCTCTCCCAGACCCCCACATGCATGTGTGTTTGAGCACACACACACACACACACACACACACACACACACACACACACACACACACACACACACACACACACACACACACACACACACACACACACACACACCTCACTCACCTTCTTGGCTTAAGTTGATAAAAAAGAAATCTAACACAACATTAGGTGATATATATGTATTATTATGGATTTATAATCAGCTATAATGGGGCGGTCATTTTGGACCGGGAACACAGAATTAATTAACATGAAACGAACACAACACCAGGGTTCAGACACTGCTTAATATATACACTGAGTGTACAAAACATTAGGACACCAGCTATTTCCATGACATAGACTGACCAGGTGAATCCAGGTGAAAGCTATGATCCCTTATTGAGGTCAGTTGTTAAATCCACTTCAATCAGTGCAGATGAAGGGGAGGAGACAGGCTAAAGAAGGATTTTGAAGCCTTAAACAATTGAGACATGGATTGTGTATGTGTGCCATTCAGATGGTGAATAGGCAAGACAAAAGATTGAAGTGCCTTTGAACGGGATACGGTAGTAGGTGCCAGTCACACCGGTTTGTGTCAAGACCTGTAACGCTGCTCAGTTTTTCACACTCGTATCAAGATTGGTCCACCACCCAAAGGACATTCAGCCAGGTTATTAACACAACTGTGGGAAGCATTGGATTCAACATGGGCCAGAATCCCTGTGGAATGTTTGACACCTTGTAGAGTCCATGTCGCGAGAAATTGAGGTCAAAAGGGGTGCAACTGAATATTAGGAAGGTGTTCCTAATGTTTTGTACACTCAGTATCTATGTAGAGCTTCCCCAGTCAAAATTTAAATGGAAACGTCTAGAAGCAACAATGGCTCAGCCGGAAAGTGGTAGGCCACACAAGCTCACAGAACGGGACCGGCGAGTGCTGAAGAGCGTAAAAATCCTCTGTCCTTGGTTGCAACACTCACTACCGAGTTCCAAACTGCCTCTGGAAGCAACGTCAGCCCAAGAACTGTTCGTCGGGAGCTTCATGAAATGGGTTTCCATGGCCGAGCAGCCGCACACAAGCCTAAGATCACCCTGCGCAATGCCAAGCGTCGGCTGGAGTGGTGTAAAGCTCCTCGCCATCAGACTATGGAGCAGTGGAAACGAGTTCTCTGGAGTGATGAATCACGCTTCACCATCTGGCAATCCGATGGACGAATCTGGGTTTGCCGGATGCCAGAAGAAAGCTGCAAGCAGTGTATACTGTATAGAATGTAGTGTATAGAAAAAGAGAGAGAGAGAAAGCAGTCGGGAAAGAGAGAGATGGAGAAAGGAAGGAAGTAGTATTGACCAGTAATTGACAGGGGTGTAAATCGAGACTAGAGGCTGTTGGCCAGCAGCAGAACAGCCTCAGGATTCCTAGAAGCAACTTATTTAGAGGGTTTCCAAGGACTCTGCACATCCTGGCTTCGCTGGCCTCCAAGGTCAGCTTATTGGTCAGTGGGAATACCCTGAGCAGGACCATTAATGGGCCTGTCTACAGTCTACAGGCCTGCCTGAGTCAATCACAGAACAACTAGGGAAATTCATCATGGAAATGATTAAAAGCAAATATGTTTTGCCCAATGTCTTCATTTATACGTGATGATATGATGGGAAGGCAAGGAGAGGAGAGGACAGATAGAGAGAGAGAGAAATGAGGAGAGAAAGAGATAAGGAGAGGGAGAGACAGTGACAGATATGGAATGTCAGTACCTCTGAGATGGGAGGTGTCTGAAAAGTACAAATGGAGGATTTGCTCAGCATAGGTGGTCTGGATGTGGAGGATCGATTAAGCCGCCTGTTTCAGATGAGTGGCTCTCGCTTTGCAGACAAGCTCCAGGGCTCTCTGGTCTGGGCTGCTTGATCGGGGTCAGACGCTGGCCTGTGGCAGGTAGGAGGAAGACAGGAAGAGAGGGAGAGAGGGAGAGATAGAGGAGGAGAGAGAAAAAGTTCAGTATAGGCGCTCTCTATACTGTGTTCTGAGCCCTCAGGGCTGTACTGCATCTGTGGGAGTCTGTCTGATAAACACACACACACACTTACAAATTGTAGGTACATGCATGCAGAGACACACACAAACACACAGACAAATGCAAGGGGGCGCACACAAACACACGCACACACACGCACACACACACACACACACACACACACACACACACACACACACACACACACACACACACACACACACACACACACACACACACACACACACACACGCACACACGCACACACGCACCCACACACACACACACACACACACACACACACACACGCACCCACACACCCACACACACACGCACCCACCCACACGCACCCCCCCCCCCACACACACACACACACACACACACAAACACACACACGCACCCACACACCCACACACACACGCACCCACCCACCCACACGCACCCACACACACCCACACGCACCCACACACACACGCACCCACCCACACGCACCCACACGCACCCACACACACACACACACACACACACACACACACACACACACACACACACACACACACACACACACACACACACACACACACACACACACACACGTGTCAAGGACTGGAGTGCTGTGTCAGCAGCACACACTCTGACCCTGGTGACGCGAGAGAGGAGTTCTACTGCTGATCTGGACATTTTACAGCATATCCACATTTTTTGGTTCCTCCTGAGTTTTCTGCTCTCTGACAGACTCTGATTCAGTAGAGCACGGAGCCAGATTCTGGGCCCGTTCCCAAGATCTCACCTCAAAATGTATTGGAATCTGCTGTGGTATTTAATTCCTGTTTGTCTCCTGTACTGTGATCTATAACGAGGCTTTTGACATTCAGTGTAAATTGCATTTCTCTTTCACAATATGTTTTCAATATGTATCTTCTTATAGCCTGCCCAGCATTTGACCACATCACAGTATCCAACAGAGGAACAATACAATACTCCAAGAAAGCTTTTTTATGGACAGAAAAACCTTCTGTTATTCATCAACGTGAAGCTGCTGAGACATTAAAAATATGATCTTACCTGCATGTGTCTAAATGCCATATGAATCACTTTCTAGATCCCTGTAATGAAGTGTGTGTGTGTGTGTGTGTGTGTATGTGTGTGTGTGTGTGTCTGTGCGTCTGGAAACAACAGAAGCATTTTCTACAAATTGGTACTTGTTGTTTCTTAGAAAACAAATTCCAACCTCCGGCACTAAGTTAGCTAGATAATGTATGCTAAAATAAACCCTGAGATGTATGCAATGCTGTTCAAAACACGCATATAGCAGAGTCCTTTCTAGTCACATTAGTACTGCAAATGTAAATTAGTGCATTGCTAGGGTTAGGACTAGGGTTAGGGGTTAGGGCAAGGGTTAGGACTAGGGTTAGAGCTCAGGGGTTAGTACTACGGTTATGGGTTAGGGGTTAGGACTATAGTTAGGGGTAATGACTAGTGTTAGGGGTTAGGAGTGGGGTTAGGGCGTAGTACTAGGGTTAGGACTAGGGTTAGGGGTTAGGACAAGGGTTAGGAGTTAAGGGTCAGGACTAGGGGTAGGGGTTAGGACTAGGGGTAAGGGTTAGGACTAGAGGTAGGGGTTAGGACTAGGGTTAGGGGTTAAGTGTTAGGTCAGTTGGCGCTTAATTAACTAGGTCTTTCTTTGCAGCACCTGACCACATGACTGGACAATAATCAAGATAAACAAACCTATTGACTGCAGAACTTGCTGTTTGGAGTGTGGTGTCAGAAAAGCAGAGCATCTCTATTATGGAAGACGTCTCCCCATCTTTACAACTGTTGAATCTATACAGTTTGACCATGACAGCTCTCACTACCTGTGAGAGCTCAGTGGTGGAGGTGCTGAGTGAAGAGGCTGGGGGAGAAGCAGTGGGATGGTGGAGTGTATTCTACTACATGGAATTGTTTTAAGACGGTCATACCAAGGAACTCTTTGCTATTTGATTTAGAATTTTAAGACCCTTTGAAGTGTCAAAAATGTTTCCATAAAAATGTTTTGATATAAAATTGTGTGGCCTTACTGCTATTAGCCCATGCAAACGCATTGCATAATTGGATTCACTACATGGAACAACAGATATTCCCCCCAAAAAAATCCAAAGGAAGTTTTCTCTGAAGTGACTTTCTGTAGTAACCTGGTATATTTATGTTTACCAATAGATGGCAGTATTGACTCAAGACGGGGGTTTGCTTCCCGCTATCCGTAGCTATTTCCTATGTCTGCCTATTTAAATATGATTAAGAAAGCTTCAGGTAGTTTAAGCCAGGTGCATAAGAGAATGTAAATCTAAGTTACCATTAAATACTAAACCGTACTTAAGTCTCATGAGTCGTAACTCTAAGAAGCCTTTAAAGATACTACATATTTGGCGATGAGGATAACTATGGAGAACTGCGTTGGATTTTTTTTGCCACGAAGTTAACGGAGTGTTTGGCGTGCGACGCGGGAGGTGAGACTCAAGTGAGCGGTGGAAGATTCTGAAGGATTGATTCCCTGGATACGGGTAAGACAAATTATTGACTGTGTGAGGGGAGAAAGAATCGGAAAAGATGGCTTTGGCAACAATAGGCTCGCTACCACCATTTGATCCTAAAAATCAGGAATGGGAGGAGTACTGTGTAATAATGGAACATTTCTTTGCTGCTAATGAAATAACTGATGCCGCTAAACAGAAATCCATACTCATAAGCGTTGTCGGTGCACAGACGTACAGCTTAATGAGAAACCTGTTGAGCCCAGATAAACCAGGAGAAAAGTCATTCATAGATTTAGTCGAGCTATTACTTCAACCCCAAACCCAGTGGGATAGTACAAAGATTCAAGTTTGATTCACGCATGAGAAAACCTACCGAATCAGTGGGGGAATATGTGGCTGAGTTGAGAACTAGCATTGGACTGTAACTATGGGAATACATTATCGCAAATGCTATGCGATAGGCTGGTCTGTGGGATTAATGATGACAGGATACAAATACGATTGTTATCAGAGCCTAATCTCACGTTTGAGAATGCACTCAAACTGGCTCAGGCCATGGAGTCCGCAAATAGAAATGCACTGGATCTGCAGGCAACTGCGTGCCATACAATAAAAGAGAGCAGCGCTGAGCGCGTAGAATTTCAAAGAACAGAAAGCCGTGGTGCAGCAGCCAATAGAGACTGTTATCGTTGCAAAGGCAAACACGCAGCGTTTGACTGTAAATTCAAACACGGAAAGTGTTATGCATGTGGGATAATAGGCCACATTGCGAGGGCGTGCCGCAATAATAAAAAAGCCACGGGCTGCAGAAAAGAGGACGGACAGAAAACCGAATACCTCCAGATGCTCTAGCTACTGCTCTAATCAAGTGAGAGAAAGTGAAAGTGAGTGCGCAGACGCAGAGCAAGCATTCTCAATGTACAGTGTACAGGGGGCGAATATGAAGAAGGTGAAGCCTTTCATTGTGGAAATGGGAATAAATGGATTGAAGGTACCGTTTTAACTAGACACAGGATGTAGTGTCACACTGATGAACAGGTCCCAATTCTATAGGAAGTGGAAAACCGTTGAAGTGCCTAAACTGAGAGACACCCCCATTAAACTCAAAACGTACACAGGGAAGAACATCACTGTGATTGGAGTTGCTGATGTTCAAGTGGAATATCAAGGACAAAAGAAAAGTCTGCCTCTCTTAGTAGTGGAAGGTACTGGCCCCAGCTTACTAGGAAGAGGGTGGTTGGAGGAAATAAAATTGAACTGGGATGAAATCAAACATGTCACCACAGAGACATTGACACTACAGCAGGTACTTTCAAAGCATGAGTGTGTTTTCAAAGAAGAGCTCGGGACATTAAAAGGGGTCCAAGCTACCATTCATGTTGCTGCTGATGCTACTCCCAGATTCTATAGGCCAAGATCAGTTCCATATGCCATGAAGCCTAAAGTGGATGTGGAAATTGACAGATTCTTAGCAGAGGATATAATTATACCTGTCAAGTTTTCTGAGTGGGCAGCACCAGTTGTTCCCATACTAAAACCAGATGGTTCAATCAGATTATGCGGTGACTATAAACTGACTGTAAATAGAGTTTCCTCTCTGGAGCAGTACCCAATACCCAAAGTGGAGGATTTGCTTTCAACCTTAACCGGAGGGCAAGAGTTTACAAAACTGGACATGAGTCACGCATATCAGTAAGTGCTAATGGATAAAGCTTCACAGAAGTACCTGACCATAAACACCCACAGAGGGATGTTTACCTATAAACGCTTACCTTTCGGGGTGTCTTCTGCACCAGCTATCTTCCAAAGAACTATGGAGGGAATTCTGCAGGGGATACCCAAGGTAGCAGTTTACCTCGATGACATTCTTGTCACGGGAGTCGCGAAGGAGGAACATCTCAGAAACTTAGGTGAAGTTTTGAGGAGGATGGAGGACGCCGGTCTCCGGCTGAAGAGGAGCAAGTGTACACTGTTAGCTGATGAAGTGCAGTACCTGGGTCACAAGGTGGATGCCAAGGGGTTACACACTGTCAAAGCTAAAGTGAGGGCTGTTGTGAAAGCTCCAGCTCCGACAAACGTTGCAGAGCTGAAAGCCTATCCAGGCTTACTGAACTATTACAATTGCTTCCTCCCGAACCTCTCTACCCTCTTAGCTCCTCTACATCAACTGCTAAGGAAGGATGTGGCCTGGAAATGGTCAGAAAGACAGGAAAATGCTTTTGCAAAGTCAAAGGTGTTACTGCAATCAGCTGAAGTGCTAGTGCAGTACTCAGCAGACAGAGATCTCATCTTATCGTGTGATGCCTCATCGTATGGTGTGGGGGCAGTGCTATCCCACCGGATGGAGAATGGTGCAGAGAAACCTATCGGGTTCATGTCAAGAACGTTGTCGCCAGCGGAGAAAAAGTACTCTCAGCTGGACAAGGAAGGACTGGCTGTCATATATCCATGAACAAAAGCCAGTACCACAAATGGTCTCTCCAAGAGTTCAACATTGGAATGTGTGGCTCAGGGCCTACGAGTACAGAATCACTTACAAACCAGGTAGATACCATGGGAATGCTGATGCTCTGAAAAGGCTGCCCGTTCCAGAAATCATCATTCAGGAAGAAGAAAATGACCAGGTTTTGATGATCGATGTGTTGGATGTTGCACCGGTGAACACAGCACAAATCAGGCAATGGACTTCAAAGGATGTGACGTTATCACAAGTGCATGAATTTATCCTGAAAGGATGGCCTACAGTGACAGAGCCTCAGATCATGCCTTACTACACTCGCCGCTTGGCATTGAGTGTTCGAGATGGATGTGTTCTGTTGGGTTCAAGAGTAGTTATCCCACCACAAGGGCGGGGGTTGCTCCTGAAGTTGTTGCATCAGTCGCATCCAGGTATGTCGAGAATGAAAGGCCTAGCGAGGTCATATGTCTGGTGGCCAAAGATGGACCACGATGTGGAAAATGAGGTTAGCCGGTGTGCAGATTGTCAGAGTAACCGGAAGTCACCCCCCACCGCGCCATTACATCCATGGGAATGGCCAGAAAAACCATGGACACGACTACATGTGGACTACGCTGGACCTTTCCTAGGAAAAATGTTCCTTGTGCTGATTGATTCTCATTCAAAGTGGATGGATGTTTACCCCATGAACACGTCAACATCGTACGCTACGGTTGAGAAGTTGAGACAAAGCTTCAGTGTTATGGGATTGCCTCAAATGTTGGTTAGTGACAATGCTACTTGTTTTACATGCAATGAATTCACAAGTTTCATGAAACAAAATGGAATTCAGCATGTAACGTCGGCCCCTTTTCACACATCTTCAAACGGATTAGCAGAACGTGCAGTTCAGACCTTGAAGGAGGGGATGAGGAAAATGCAAGGGCCCAGCTTTGAAACAAATGTGTCAAGATTCTTGTTTAGCTACAGGATTACTCCTCAAGCTATGACTGGGTTGTCACCTGCAGAAATGTTGATGTCAAGGAGGTTAAGGTCAACCTTGGATCTCATCAGACCAGACCTGAAAATGAAAATACAACAAAAGCAATGGAATCAAAAATGGAATCATGACACCCGAGCCAAACTCAGAAGTTTCTCACCTGGAGATGATGTCTATACAAGAAACTATGGGTTTGGTCCTAAATGGATTCCAGCTACCATTGAGGATTGCTCAGGACCAGTATCTTATACTGTGATCATCGGAAGTGGACAAAGACTAAGGAGACACGTGGATCAGATCCGAGCTCGAATTCCAGTTCCATCTGGAGATCTGGATCAATTCTTAAACGAGCCATTGGAACGTTCCCCAGAGTTGCAGTTGGACAAACCACCTGAGACCAACATTGCTCAACTTCCTGAGACCACCAGTCCGGGACGACCTCCTCCTGTGAAGTCTCCACAAAAGGACTTTGTTTCACCATCAAGTGGTGAAGATCTGGTGGCACCAGCTACATCACCTCTGAGACGCTCTATTAGAGAGAGACGTCCGCCAGACTTTTTCAGATCGTAAAGGAGATCATTTTTGAAAAAATTTAAATAAGAAAATAGCATAGCTCAGAAAGGAATTAAGTTGGGTTATTAGCTTTAAAGGGGGGGAATGTAGTAACCTGGTATATTTATGTTTACCAATAGATGGCAGTATTGACTCAAGACTGGGGTTTGCTTCCCGCTATCCGTAGCTATTTCCTATGTCTGCCTATTTAACTATGATTACAGTTTTTTACGATTGCTGACACACTACAATTTAACTTTTCCCACAATTAGCAAAACCTTACACTCAAGGAGCAAAACACAAGGCTAGATTTGCACAACTGTAAGCACATTGTCAGCTTCACACTATTTGCAAAACATTACACACAGTGATTTGCAAAACACTAAACACACTTGTATACATCAGACACAGAAGTATATCATAATGTCACTTCCTTGCAATTCAAAAGCACTGACTGTCAAATTACCACACCTATGAGCCAATCTGTTAAACACAGCCATCAGGTGCACAAACACATGATTGCTAAATTGTAGACACACCAATCAGGTTTAAGCACTATAAAAATGCAGGAGGTAGGTTCACCTGCCTTCAACCAAAATGCCTTCAACCAATATAATCAATGTCACAGGGCAACGTGGGGGTAACATCACCCTTTGCGCTGCCATTTCACAGCATGGGGTTGTCCTCCATCATGCCAAAATGGGCCTTTACAACACACCTCACATTCTCTCATTTTTGGACCGATTGCACCACATCGTCACAGTAGGTAATGAAATGCACCAGATGCAATACACGGTCTTCTGGGACAATGTGTCATTCCACCGCTCTGCTTTGGTCCAGAACTGGTTTCAACACCATCCACAGTTGACAGTACTATACCTTCCACCATACTCTCCGTTTCTAAACCCTATCGAAGAGTTTTTCTCTGCATGGCGGTGGAAGGTTTACGATCTCCAGCCCCAGGCTCAGGTACCCCTCATTCAGGCCATGGAGGACGCCTGTGACCAAGTCGACGGCGCAGCTGTGCAAGGATGGATTCGACATTCAAGACGGTTCTTCCCGTGTTGTCTTGCTAATGATGATATTGCTTGTGATGATGAAATTCTCTGGCCAGATCCAGCTAGGCGAAGAGATAATGTATAGTATGTTTACTGTAGTATTTTCTGTACAATATTGTCAGTTTTTTTCTGATAATTTTTTATGTTTGTTGTTGTTGTTATTTACTGTAATTGTAACCTGTACTGGATACAGTATTTTAAGTTTGTCTGTTGTTTGCTGAGCTAACAGTGTTATGCACACTACTGTAGTAGCATGAAAACTGGGACATGTTTTGTTGTGATTCTCCATGTTGACATGTTGACTGATTTGGGTATATGGAGAGAAATAAATGATATTTTCCTCAGTCTGCAGCGTTGATCTTGTGTAGTGTTTGTATAGTTGCACTTTCTCTGTGTACTTCATTTACACTACTCTAATCACTGACAATTAGACTTGCTAAAAGTGTTTTAGGTTAGCAACAGCAGTGTGTAACTGGTTCAAAAAGATTGAAGTCATATGAAATGTGTGTGTTTCGTATGGTAACAAAATATCATTTTTATGAAGTCGTGTATAGTTTTGACAAAAGTGTTCCATTTTGCAAATGATCTGAAGTGTTGTGCTACTTTGGTGTAGGGTTGTGCAAATTGTGTGTAGTGTTTTGACAAACCGGGCCCTGTTTTCAAAATTGTGCTTAAACAATTGAAAAAAACTGTAAGAAAGCTTCAGGTAGTTTAAGCCAAGTGCATAAGAGAATGGCAATCTAAGTTACCATTAAATACTAAACCGTACTTAAGTCTCATGAGTCGTAACTCTAAGAAGCCTTTAAGGATACTACACTTTCCTTTAGATTTTCTACTTGTAAAACATTTTTAACCCCTTATTTTTTTACTGAACAGTCTCCACATACAGTGCATTCGTAAAGTATTCAGACCACTTGACTTTTTCCACATGTTGTTATGTTACAGTGGGTTTTTTCATCAATCTACACATAATACCCCACAATGACAAAACAAAAACTGTTTTTTTACTTTTTTGCAAATGTATTAGAAACACAACATTGAAATATCACATTTACGTACGTTTTCAAACCCTTTGCTTAGTTCATTGTTGAAGCACATTTGGCAGCGAATCCAGCCTCAAGTCTTCTTGGGTAGGAAGGTACAAGCTTGACACACCTGTATTTGGAGAGTTTCCCCCAATCTTCTCTGCAGATCCTTTCAAGCTGTGTCAGATTGGATGGGGAGTATTGTTGCACAGCTATTTTCAGGTCTCCCAGTCTGAGGTCCTGAGCGTTCTGGAGCAGATTTCATTGAGGATCTCTCTGTATTTTGCTCCATTCATCTTTCCCTCGATCCTGACTAGTCTGAGACACCCTGATCAGTTTCACCTGTCTTGTGATTGTCTCCACTCCCTCCAGGGGTCACTTGTTATCCCTGGTGTATATATCCCTGTGTTTCCTGTCTCTCTGTGCCAGTTTGTCTTGTATGTTTCTCAAGTCAACCAGCGGTTGTTCCCGTGCTCTTGCTTCTATTCTCTTTTGCTAGTCCTCCCGGTTATTGACCCTTGCCTATTTTCTGGACTCCGTACCAGCCTGCCTGACCATTCTGCCTGCCCTGACCTCGAACCTGCCTGCCACTCTGTACCTCCTGGACTCTGAACTGGTTTTGACTTTTTGCCAGTCCACGACCATTCTCTTGCCCACCCCGTTTGGATTGTTTAATAAATATCAAGACTCAAACCATCTGCCTCCCGTGTCTGCATCTGGGTCTCGCCTTGTGCCCTTATAGGGATGGTAGCCTAATACGGCGTCCAGCTCAAAATAACATGGGCATTGGGTTCTCCTGTTCCCAACCCCTGCTCAGACAGTCCAAGGACTTTCTGTACAATGTTTTCAAATACCTGATTTTGTGCTGGCATTGGAAATGGAAACATGGTAACACTTTGTCTCTTATTCGAGACTATATATCTCAAATAAATATATTTATATACATCATATACGTAATTCCGATGGCATCCGACCACATTGCCAGTAGGCACTTGCTTTCTAATGAAGTTCATGATCTTATTTCTGGAGGAATTGTAGAGGTATTGTTGGCCATAATTATTACCTCAACTGGTCGGATTATTTCATTTTAGAGGGACAACCGTGATGGTGGCCAAATTTATACGCTTTCGTTACCACAATTAGTTTACACTTATTTATACTCATGCAAGATGCGTCTTCGACTACCTCCGGAAGTGGTCAGGAAGATCTAATCACAATCACAAAACTATATTTTCTATGAGAGGCGCTAAGAAACAAAGTCTTCACTTGTGAGCGAATTTAGAAGAATACCAGCACTGGCAAATGTTTATCTTGGTTCGCTGTAAATCCGCTACACTGCATCCTGGAGAGGGGCGATCTGAAAAACAGTTAGTGGCAGAGATGCTGCACTGAACACAATAACATAACAGAATGACAGTAGTTAATCAATCATGGGAAAATGATGATAAGTTGAATGAGGCTGTTGAGTGGGAAGAGTCGCGCGCACAGTAGGAGGCAAGACACAAGAGAGTTTTTTCTTATTTATTGACGCGTCTAATTCGCACGCACCTGGAAGTCTTGCTGGAGAAAACAAAGATTGCTGCATTACCCAACAAAATAACTAAAACAAAGAAAGAGTGGGAAAATCCATGGGGGAATGGTTAGAATGAAGATGGGGGAGACGTGTGGGCCATGCTAATGTTCGAGCATTTATCACCATTAGGAGGGTGATGGATGTCACTGAAAATCTCCCTCCCTGAGGAAGATGGACTCTCCACTGCTCCCTCTTTCCCTCCCTCCTTCCCTCCCAGAGAAGACCTGCTGGAGGTAAACACAAAGAGAGAGGAGGGTGTCTCGCTCCCTCCCTCCCAGAAAAGACCTGCTGGAGGTAAACACAGAGGGGGTGTAGGGAGAGATAAAGAAAAAGAAGGAGAGAAAGGTAAAGAAAGAGAAAAAATATAGAGAAATTAAAGGATGTGGGGAAGTCTGTATTTCTTGTGTATAAAAGGTAAAAGCAGAAGAAGTTGGAGATTCAGAGAGCTGAGCTCTGAGCTGTGTGGTGTCCCTGCCCGGAGAGGAAGTGCCATCAGGACCTGGGGGTTTGGCAGACACTAACTCTCAGTCCCTGGGCTAAGCCTGGGATGCTTTCATTACACACGCCGCTTCTCAGGTGCCAATACCGCACTGTCACAGGAGTGGTAGGCCAGGGGAGCAGGGATGACAGGGGGAGGAAAGAGAGGGAGGAAGGGGGGTGTACCTAATTGGATGTGCCATATACACGGGAGTGGGCTGGAGAGAGGGTCGAAGAGTGGTCGGCGTGGTGGCAGTAGTACACTTCTCCGGTCAAAAGTAGTATACTATACAGGGAGTAGTATGCCATTTGGGACAGAAACTCATCTGCATTCTGCAACTGATCTCACAAACCCATGCCAACATTTTTCACAATTGAGTTTTTCCAATATCTTCTCCCACTCGCCATACTTTAACATAATTTGGTGATATCTGCTGTCTAAGAAAAGTGGAGAGCTCGGCAATATATACTTCATAATTCAAATTGAGATTCATTGTTCTTAGCTTTTGTAGAGGTTTTAAGATATTAAACTTTGTCTTAATATACACTCTCATCCATGTCAATACTACGTTGTTTTTGCTGAGATTTCAAATGACATCTTACTGCATGTGAAAATATTTGTGAAAGCTACTAGAACACAATGGCAAGCAACACTGAAGCATGCATGAGAGCACCAGCTGTTTCGGACAACTGTTTGATCATACTCTCCGTAATCGATGTGAGCAAAATCTAGAAAATAAGCCAACATTCACAAGGCCGCGGGGCCAGACGTGTTACGGGTTACATGATATCAGGATGTGTACTCAGAGCACGCACGGACCAGCTGGCAAGTGTTTTCACTGACATTTTCAACCTCTCCCTGACCGAGTCTGTAATTACTACATGTTTCAAGCAGACCACCATAGTCCCTGTGCCCAAAAAAGTGAAGTAACATGCCTAAATGACGTCGGTAGCCATGAAGTGCTTTGAAAGGCCGGTCATGGCTCACATCAAAACCATCATCCCGGAAACCCTAGAACCACTTAAAATTGCATACCGCCCCAACAGATCCGCAGATAATGTAATCTCAATCGCACTCCACACTGCCCTTTCCCTTCTTGACAAAAGGAACAAATGTGAGAATGCTGTTCATTGACTACAGCTCAGCGTACAACACCATAGTTACCACAAAGCTCATCACTAAGCTAAGGACTCTGGGTCTAAACACCTCCCTCTGAAACTGGATCCTGGACTTTCTGACAGTCCGCCCTGCAACACATCCGTCACACTGATCCTCAGTACAGGGGCCCCTCTGGGGTGCGTGCTTAGTCCCCTCTTGTACTCCCTGTTCACCCACGACTGCATGGCCAAGCACGACTCCAACATCATCACTAAGTTGGCTGAAAACACAACAGTGGTAGGCCTGATCACCGACAATGGTGTGGTGCCAGGACAACAATCTCTCCCTCAACGTGATCAAGACAGAGGAGCTGATCGTGGACTACAGGAAAAGGAGGGCCGTACACGCCCCCATTCACATCGATGGGAATGTAGTGGAGCGGGTTTAGAGTTTCAAGTTCCTTGGTGCCCATGTCACCAACAAACTGTCATGGTCCAAACACACTAAGACAGTCGTTTCCCCCTCAGGAGACTGAAAAGATTTGGCATGGGTCCCCAGATCCTCAAAAAGATCTACAGCTGCACCATCAAAAGCATCCTGACCGATTGCATCACCGCCTGGAATGGCAACTGCTCGCCATCTGACCGTAAGGCGCTACAGAGGGTAGTGTGTATGGCCCAGTACATCACTGGGGCCAAGATTCCTGCCATCCAATACCTATATATTAGGCGGTGTCAGAGGAAGGCCCAACAATTGTCAAAGACTCTGGTCACTGAAGTCATAGACTCTTCTCTCTGTCACACCCTGATCAGTTTCACCTGTCCTTTTTATTGTCTCCACCCCCTCCAGGTGTCGCTTGTTAACCCTGGTGTATTTATCCCTGTGTTTCCTGTCTCTCTGTGCCAGTTCGTCTTGTCTGTTTCAAGTCTACCAGCGTGATTTTCCCGTGCTCCTGTCTTTGCTATTCTCTTTTGCTAGTCCTCCCGGTTTTGACCCTTGCCTATTTTCTGGACTCTGTACCCGCCTGCCTGACCATTCTGCCTGACCTGACCTCGGGCCTGCCTGCAACACTGTACCTCCTGAACTCTGAACTGGTTTTGACTTTTTGCCTGTCCACTACCATTCTCTTGCCTACCCCTTTTGGATATAATAAATATCAAAGACTCAAACCATCTGCCTCCCGTGTCTGCATCTGGGTCTTGCCTTGTGCCCTTGTACTGCTACCTCACGGCAAGTGGTACATATGCAACAAGCCTAGGTCCAAAAGTCTCCTTAACAGCTTCTACCCCCAAGCCATAAGGCTGCTGAACAATTCATCAATTGGCCACCTGGACTATTTACGTTTACACCGCCCTCCCGTTTTATTCTGCTGCTACTCACTGTTTATTATCTATGCATAGTCACTTTACCCCTACCTACATGTACAAATTACCTCGACTAACCTGTACCCCCGCACATTGGCTCCATACTGGTACCCCTTGTATATAGCCTCGTTATCGTTATATTATTGTGTTGCTTTTAATTACATTTTTTACTTTAGTTTATTCAGTACATATTTTCTTAACTCTATTTCTTAAACTGCATTGTTGGTTAAGGGCTTGTAAGTAAGCATTTCACAGTAAGGTCTACACCTGTTGCATTTGGCACGTGACAAATAAAATGTGATTTAATTGGATATTTTACTACAAGTTACAGCAGACATATTCCCCAGTGTTTTTGTTCCCTTCTTTCTATTCAATGTATTTGTAACGGCGTTCCTCTTCCTCTTCATCCGAAGAGGAGGAGCATGGATTGAACCAAGACGCAGCGTGATACTTAGACATTATATTTATTCAAACAAGACGAAAAAACGAACTATACTTGATAATAAACAAAATAACAAAACGAATGTAGACAAACCTGAACATACGAACTTACATAAAACACGAAGAACGCACAACAGGGAAAATGACTACATAAAACGATGAACGAACGAAACAGTCCCGTATGGTGCAACAAACACTGACACAGGAAACAACCACCCACAACAAACAGTGTGAAAACACCTACCTTAATATGACTCTCAATCAGAGGAAATGAAAACCACCTGCCTCTAATTGAGAGCCATATTAGGTACCCATTAACCAACATAGAAACAGAAAACATAGACTGCCCACCCAAACTCACGTCCTGACCAACTAACACATACAAAAACTAACAGAAAACAGGTCAGGAACGTGACATAACCCCCCCCTTAAGGTGCGAACTCCGGGCGCACCAGCACAAAGTCTAGGGGAGGGTCTGGGTGGGCATCTGACCACGGTGGTGGCTCAGGCTCAGGGCGAGGTCCCCACCCCACCATAGTCAATCCCAGCTTACATCTCCCCCTTAGAATGACCACCCTCTCTCTCCACCCACCTAATATAAGGGGCAACACCAAGACAAGGTAGCTCAGGACAGCGAGGTAGGTCGAGATAGAGAGGTAGCTCAGGATAGAGAGGTAGCTCAGGATAGAGAGATAGCTCAGGATAGAGGGGCAACTCCGGACTGAAAGGCAGCTCCGGACAGAGAGACAGCTCTGGACTGAGGGGCAGTTCCGGATTACTGGCAGCTCCGGGCTGGCTGACGGCTCTGGACGCTCATGGCTGGCTGACGGCTCTGGACGCTCATGGCTGGCTGACGGCTCTGGACGCTCATGGCTGGCTGACGGCTCTGGACGCTCATGGCTGGCTGACGGCTCTGGACGCTCATGGCTCACTGGCGGCTCTGGACGCTCATGGCTCACTGGCGGCTCTGGACGCTCATGGCTCACTGGCGGCTCTTGACGCTCATGGCTCACTGACGGCTCTGGCAGATACTGTCTGGTTGGCGGCTCTGGCAGATCCTGTCTGGTTGGCGGCTCTGGCAGATCCTGTCTGGTTGGCGGCTCTGGCAGATCCTGTCTGGATGGCGGCTCTGGCAGATCCTGTCTGGTTGGCGGCTCTGGCAGATCCTGTCTGGTTGGCGGCTCTGGCAGATCCTGACTGACGAATGGCTCTAGCGGCTCCTGACTGACTAACGGTTCTGACGGCTCGGGACAGACGGGCGGCTCTAATGGCTCGGGACAGACGGATGGCTCAGACGGCGCTGGGGAGACGGATGGCTCAGACGGCGCTGGGGAGACAGATGGCTCAGACGGCGCTGGGGAGACGGATGGCTCAGACGGCGCTGGGGAGACGGATGGCTCAGATGGCGCTGAGGAGACGGATGGCTCAGACGGCGCTGGGGAGACGGATGGCTCAGATGGCGCTGCGGAGACGGATGGCTCAGACTGATCCTGTCTGGCGGAAGGCTTTGGCTGCTCCTGTCTGGCGGAAGGCTCTAGCGGCTCCTGTCTGGCGGAAGGCTCTAGCGGCTCCAGTCTGGCGGAAGGCTCTGTAGGCTCATGGCAGACGGGCGGCTTTGCAGGCTCATGGCAGACGGGCGGCTTTGAAGGCTCAATACAGACGGGCAGTTCATGCGGCGCTTGGCAGACGGACAGTTCAGGCGCCGTTGGGCAGACGGCATACTCTGGCCGGCTGAGACGCACTGTAGGCCTGGTGCGTGGTGCCGGAACTGGAGGCACCGGACTGGAGACACGCACTTCAAGCCTAGTGCGGGGAGCAAGGACAGGGCACACTGGACTCTCAAAGCGTACTATTTGCCTGGTGCGTGGTACCGGCACTGGTGGCACCGGGCTGAGGGCACGCACATCAGGACGAGTACGGGGAGAAGGAACAGTGTGTACAGGGCTCTGGAGACGCACAGGTGGCTTAGTGCGTGGTGCCGGAACTGGAGGCACTGGGCTGGAGACACGCACCATAGGAAAAGTGCGTGGAGGAGGAACAGGGCTCTGAAAACGCACTGGAAGCCTGGTGCGTAGTGTAGGCACTGGTGGTACTGGGCTGGGGCTGGGAGGTAGCGCCGGAAATACCGGACCGTGCAAGCGTACTGGCTCCCTTGAGCATTGAGCCTGCCCAACCTTACCTGGTTGAATGCTCCCCGTCGCCCCGACCAGTGCGGGGAGGTGGAATAACCCGCACCGGGCTATGTAGGCGAACCGGGGACACCATGCGTAAGGCTGGTGCCATGTATGCCGGCCCGAGGAGACGCACTGGAGACCAGACGCGTTGAGCCGGCATCATGGCACCTGGCTCAATGCCCAATCTAGCCCTACCAGTGCGGGGAGGTGGAATAACCCGCACCGGGCTATGCACACGTACAGGAGACACCGTGCGCTCTACTGCGTAACACGGCGTCTGCCCGTACTCCCGCTCTCCACGGTTAGCCTGGGAAGTGGGCGCAGGTCTCCTACCTGCCCTTGGCCCACTACCTCTTAGCCCCCTCCCAAGAAATTTTTGGGGTTATTTCACGGGCTTCCGTGCTAGCCACGTACCTTCATAAATCCGGTTTTGAGCTTCATTCTCCGGTTTCCAGCCACGTCTCTTTGCTGCCTCCTCATACCACCGCTCCTGGGCTCGCGCTGCCTCCATCTCCTCACGAGCGCGGCGATATTCCCCAATGTGCGCCCAGTGTCCTTTTCCCTCTAATACTTCCTCCCAAGTCCATGAGTCCTGATCTCTTGGCCGCTGCTCGAACTTGCGCTGCTTGGTTCTGGATAGGTGGGTGGTTCTGTAACGGCGTTCCTCTTCCTCTTCATCCGAAGAGGAGGAGCATGGATTGAACCAAGACGCAGCGTGATACTTAGACATTATATTTATTCAAACAAGACGAAAAAACGAACTATACTTGATAATAAACAAAATAACAAAACGAATGTAGACAAACCTGAACATACGAACTTACATAAAACACGAAGAACGCACAACAGGGAAAATGACTACATAAAACGATGAACGAACGAAACAGTCCCGTATGGTGCAACAAACACTGACACAGGAAACAACCACCCACAACAAACAGTGTGAAAACACCTACCTTAATATGACTCTCAATCAGAGGAAATGAAAACCACCTGCCTCTAATTGAGAGCCATATTAGGTACCCATTAACCAACATAGAAACAGAAAACATAGACTGCCCACCCAAACTCACGTCCTGACCAACTAACACATACAAAAACTAACAGAAAACAGGTCAGGAACGTGACAGTATTTCTATCTTGCGTGATTAATTAATTCCAGAGCACACAAAGTGAAACAAATATTAGCTTTATGTCCCATAAAAAAACGACTTGCACATGTGTGCAATCGCAACTCAATCAAGTATAGGCTATTTCCAACCTAACTATTCATTCTCTAATTATTATCCTATCCAATGTTTTATGTTATCCTCTCTGTTTAGTTCTCTGTGTTTTGGCTACATAGTGAAAGTTAGTGTTTTGAATGTCACACTGCCAGTTAGTTACAATCTCCTTTGTGCCTCTGAAGACTCCGCCACCAGCGTTTGCCTTCTTCCATTTTCATCTCCAATAGAGAATTATTATCTCTGGAAAGCTGTTTGATTAGTTTTCCATTGATGCATGCACACAGACACACTCACACATTCCGCGCACGGGCAATGCCTACACACTGGCAATGCACATACAAACACACGTCCCCGAGTACGCACGCACGCACACACACACACACACACACACACACACACACACACACACACACACACACACACACACACACACACACACACACACACACACACACATACACATCTCTAGGCTGCACCTGCGAGAGCAGCTTTGCCAACACCATTAGTGTGTAATGAGCTTTCTATAGCCGTGCTAGCAGCAGCAGAGGGCTGGGGTCATGACCTCTCTCCCCGCAGGCTCACCTGTAGACACACAGGGAATGATGATATGGATCTGGCTACATGCTGCACATTACAGAGGTCAGAGTAAGGTTCAACACACAGCCACACCATACAACTCAATACACTATACAGTATATTGCAATAGAACTACGTACCAAAATAAGCAACGTGATACAGCCTATAAGAGAACTGCTATTCGTAATGAAATATTATACACAGTTTGTTCTATTGGTAGAATCCTACTACTCTTTGCTAGATAAAGCCCCGCCTTATCTCAGCTCACTGGTCACCATAGCATAGCGTGCCCACCCGTAGCATGCGCTCCAGCAGGTATATTTCACTGGTCACCCCCAAAGCCAACTCCCCCTTTGGCCGCCTTTCCTTCCAGTTCTCTGCTGCCAATGACTGGAACTAATTGAAAAAATCACTGAAGCTGGAGATTTATATCTCCCTCACTAACTTTAAGCATCACCTGTCAGAGCAGCTGACCGATCATTGCACCTGTACATAGCCCATCTGTAAATAACCCACCCAACTACCTCAAACCATGTTGTTATTTTTTGTTGTTGCTCATTTGCACCCCAGTATCTCTACTTGCACATTCATCTTCTGCATATCTATCACTCCATTGTTTAATTGCTAAATTGTAATTATTGCTCCACTGTGCATATTTATTACCTCCCTAATGTTACTACATTTGCACACACTGTATATAGACATTTCTATTGTGTTATTGACTGTATGTTTGTTTATCCCATGTGTAACTCAGTGTTGTTTGTGTCGCACTGCTTTGCTTTATCTTGGCCAGGTCGCAGTTGTAAATGAGAACTTGTTCTCAACTGGCCTACCTGGTTAAATACAGGTGAAATAAAATCAATAAAATAAAAATAGTCCTAGTACTTAAACCCCAGTAAAGGTATCAGTTGAATTAGTTTGGGTTGTAAAGTCACCACTGACCTCATGCCACTGAAGTCATTCCACATTCTACATACTAATTACCTAGTATAAAGAAATAAATTTTGAGCTTCGGCTAATGCTAATTGCTAACTCTATATGACACGCTGTTGCTGTGGACGGGGAGGCCGGGGAGGCCGCAGGTTGACATTAATTGTCATGAATCTTGCTCTGGAGGCAGAACTGAGCAATTTCTGTTAGATGTGCCAGCAGCAAAGTCAAAATGGAATTTATCGTAAAAAACTTGTTGGCCTTAATTTAAGGTTAGTGTTAGGCATTAAAGTTAGCAGTGTGGTTAAGGTTAGGGTTAACGTCAGGGTTAGGTTTAACATCCGATCGTATGACTTTGTGGCTGTGCCAGCTAGTGACCACTCTGTAGGGCTGCCTCCAGGGCAAGATTCATGACAATAAATAGCAACCTGTGTGGAGGCCACTCAGGGAAAGGTCAGCAGTGACAGCATGTTAAGGTTACTTCCTAATGAGAAGGGGATACATGATGCAGGACCATACGTCCATTGATTTGAATCTAGCATTTTATTGCAGAGTCTGAATGCCCAAGATGGGTTGGAAGTGCCTGTGTGTAGGTGTTCAGGAGTGAGGGAGAGAGGGAGTGAGGAAGAGAAGGAGTGAGGAAGAGAAGGAGTGAGGAAGAGAAGGAGTGAGGGAGAGAGGGAGTGAGGAAGAGAAGGAGAGAGGGAGTGAGGAAGAGAGGGAGAGAGGGAGAGAGGAAGAGAAGGAGAGAGGGAGAGAGGAAGAGAAAGAGAAGAGAGAGTTTGCATTTATGTGGGAGCTTTTAGTAAGTGTTCATGTGTATTGCATACAACTGCATACAACATGATGTTTTGCATATGATAAAGAGTTCCCTGCGTAAATTAGATGGACAGTAAGATGTTTTGAAATTGAATTCGATATTTTAATTGAAGGGTCTTCACATTTGTGCGTGAACAGGCTACACGTTTTGGCCAAACAAGCGACTATGTGAGGGGCAGTCAGACTTAGCCTGCAGCCATGTAACTCCAGCTGACCTTTCTCTGTTGTGTGAGCGAGCTGCTCCATGCCGTCACAATGAGGATCATACACTACTGTTAGTCTCTCTGTGACAGTAATGGCTGCTGCTGCTGAGGGATTCATAATTCTTCTATCTGCCATTTAGGATCCCCCTCTCTACACTAAAGCCATCACTCTTCATCTGAATAACTGGCCTAGCATGAGGGAATCTGTTTTCCAAAACTATAGGTTGTTATAATATGGAGTTGAAAGGTTACTGTTATAGTATATGCTTATGTATTGTAGAGGAACAACATACCCCTAGTATTCATGCATTCTCAATCATTCCACGTTTCAAACGGTGTTAACATTCTGTGAATTACTTGATAAGCTAAGATGGATGATGTTGCAGAGTTGATCTCCCAGCCTCCCCCTTAGCATGTCCTCCTTTTTCCTCTCATCCCTCTTTTTTCTTTCAATACTAACCCTTCCTCTGTTTTAGCCACTTGATCACATGATCTTCCTCTAACTTACTCAACCAGGCCTAGTTTGATCTGTGTAGGACATAGGCCTAGACTTCTCCATTGAAACAAACTTTATCAGACATTTTCATACCTTGTTAGTGTCCTAACTGTCCAGCTGTGTCCTGGGGTGTTTTCATTAGTCGGTTTACGTTGCAAAATGTATGGTCTGTTGCCATTACAACGGTTTACTCCTAACGGAAAACCCTAACCCTAACAAATACGATAGTTTTTATTGGACAAATTCAGGTAGGTCCCTTCACATTTTGTTTTGTTTTCTTCCGTTTGGTTCCTAGAGCTAACAGTAAACGGTTTTTGTTGCAAAACAATTTTCAACAGACGAAACGTTTTGCAACTAAAACCGACTAATGAATACACCCCAGGTCCCACTGGATTTATTCCATAAACAACTCTGTCTTGACTGCCATATGGGATTTATAAAAACAATTGTACCATGTAATTCTTGCACAATTGTAGCACATTTTGCAACAAAAAGTCAGCTAGCAAATAACAAGTTGAAACTTGAACTGCTAATGACACGGATCCCTCTAGAAATTTCATTACACACACCTGTCCCCTATTCCCACTGATTAGTACTTGTATAAGTGTGCCCTTTGGTTTCCTTTGGGGGGTCGAATATTGTTACAATGTCTGTTGGTTGTTGCGTGTGAGTACCTGTGCTGTGTGTTTTGGGCTTTCGTTCCCTTGTGGATTGTGCAGATGATTACCGGTCTCGTGATTACCGGTCCCGAGTGTTATTTATTCGAGGTACTCCTCGCTCTTCTGTTTGGGTTCAACCCTGTGTTTTTGTAGTGTTAGTTTGGTCTTCGTCCCCATGCTTTTACACGGCATGCCGTGATTTGGGTACAATAAAGACTCCATTACGCATTCCTGCGTCTGTCTCCCGATCCTTTCTGCCAGCGTATATCCACTTTGTTTGTTCTATTTAGCTGTTTTTTTTTTTTTGGGGGGGGGGGGGGTAGATCAGCTTTAATATTGCAGATAGATTGTGGCTTCTATCAATGTAATTATCTGCCTAATTTCCAATCCCCCATATTTAGCTAATATTAGTTAAAGATTTAAATTTGCTTCCTGTTTTGACTGTGTTTCCACACATTTCTGTTCTAGCGGTAATTAGGGCAGATCTCGAGGGAATATGATGAGGTTTTGTGGTAATATGGCCAAAAACAGGAATCACATTTGACTCTGTAATGGTCCAAACAGTAATCAACGCTAAATAGGTGAAACTAAATTGATACATAGATTTGAGGATGGAGAACAACACAAGTACAACCAGTTTAAGAGTTCGGGTTTCAACCTTTGCTAACTTAATCATTTGCTAACTGAATGTTTTGTGCAACTGTGACAATTCTGACAATTGTGCTCAATTTTTCAATTTCTTCAGGACATCAAGACTGCAGAGTTTTAATGTATAGCCTATAGAATAAATGTAAAAGGACTCGTGAAAACATCTGATAAAGTTTGTTTCGATCGTGAAATATCCCTTTTAGACAAAGTTATATGGAGCATCATGGTCCCCAAAACAAGAAAGATCCCAGTGAGGCAGGTATATAGAGGGAAGGTGGACTCAGACACAGATCTACCTGTGAAAGCAGTTGTCTCAGAGGGAGAGATTGGAGAGGAGAGGCAGGGAAGTGGATGAGAGAGTAAAAGACATTGGCCCTTTTTATCTACTGACAGATAAGCTGAAGCTGATTACAACAAGGGATTTATCCAGAGAGAGAGAGTATTCACTCTTCACACCCTAATTGACAAACAAACAAACCAAAACAAAGGCAAAGTTCTCATGCTTTTTTGATTTCAAAAAGCTTTCGACTCAATTTGGCATAATGGTCTGCTATACAAATTGATGGAAAGTGGTGTTAAGGGAAAAACATACAACATAAAATCCATGTACACCTGGTCGGGGGGGGGGGGGGGGGGGTGGTGAGACAGGGATGCAGCTTAAGCCCCACCCTCTTCAACATATATATCAATGAATTGGTGAGGGCACTAGAACAGTCTGCAGCACCCGGCCTCAACATAATAGAATTTGGAGTCAAATGTCTACTGTTTGCTGCTGATCTGGTGATTCTGTCCCCAACCAAGGGTAGCAGGTAGATCTTCTGTACAGATTCTGTCAGACCTGGGCCCTGACAGTAAATCTCAGTAAGACAAAAATAATGGTTTTGCAAAAAAGGTCCAGTTGCCAGGACCACGAATACAAAATCCATATGGACACCGTTGTCCAAGAGCACACACAAAAACGATCAGCGCCACAGGTAACTTCCACAAAGCTGTGAAAGATTTGAGAGACAAGTTAAGAAGGGCCTTCTATGCCATCAAAAGGAACATAAAATTTGACATACCAATTTGGATCTGGGTAAAAATACTTGAATCATTTATAGAACCCATTGCCCTTTATGGTTGTGAGGTCTGGGGTCCGCTCACCAACCAAGAATTCACAAAATGGGACAAATACCAAATTGAGACTCTGCATGCAGAATTCTCAAAAATATCCTCTGTGTACAACGTAAAACACCAAATAATGCATGCGGAGAAGAGTTAGGCCGATACCCACTTATTATCAAAATCCAGAAAAGAGACATTAAATTCTACAACCACCTAAAAGGAAGTGATTCCCAAATCTATCATAACAAAGCCATCACCTACAGAGATATGAACCTGGAGAAGAGCCACCTAATAAGCTGGTACTGGGGCTCTGTTCACAAACACAAACAGACCCCACAGAGCCCCAGGACAGCAGCACAATTAGAATCAACCAAATCACCAAAAATATAATTACTTGACAAAATGGAAAGTATGTACACAAAAGGAACAAACTAGAATGCTATTTGTCCCAAAACAAAGAGTACACAGTGGCACCTGACCCACAGTGGCACTGTGACTGACCCAAAATAAAGGAAAGCTTTGACTATGTACAGACTCAGTGAGCATAGCCTTGTTATTGAGAAAGACCGCCGAAGGCAGACCTGGCTCTTATTAAGAGAAGACAGGCCATGTGAACACTGCCCACAAAATGAGGTGAAACTAAGATGTACTTCCTAACCTCCTGCCAAATGTATGACCATATCAGAGACACAAAAAGAAACGTCCTCTCACTGTCAACTGCGTAAATTTTCAGCAAACTCAACATGTGTAAATATGTGTATGAACATAACAAGATTCAACAACTGAGACATGAACTGAACAAGTTCCACAGACATGTGACTAACAGAAATTGAATAATGTGTCCCTGAACAAAGGGGGGGATCAAAATCAAAAGTAACAGTTAGTATCTGGTGTGGCCGCCAGCTGCATTAAGTACTGCAGTGCATCTCTTCCTCGTGGACTGCACCAGATTTGCTAGTTCTTGCTGTGAGATGTTACCCATTCTTCCACCAAGGCACCTGCAAATTCCCGGACATTTCTGGGGGGAATGGCCCTAGCCCTCACCCTCTGATCCAACAGGTCCCAGACGTGCTCAATCGGATTGAGATCCGGGCTCTTCACTGGCCATGGCAGAACACTGACATTCCTGTCTTGCAGGAAATCACGCACAGAACGAGCAGTATGGCTTTCGCATTGTCATGCTCGAGGGTCATGTCAGGATGAGCTTGCAGGAAGGGTACCACATGGAGGAGGATGTCTTCCCTGTAACGCACAGTGTTGAGATTGCCTGCAATGACAACAAGCTCAGTACGATGATGATGTGACACAACGCCCCAGACCATGACAGACCCTCCACCTCCAAATCGATCCCACCCCAGAGTACAGGCCTCGGCGTAACACTCATTCCTTCGATGATAAACGCGAATCCGACCATCACCCCTGGTGAGACAAAACCGTGATTCGTCAGTGAGGAGCACTTTTGCCAGTCCTGTCTGGTCCAGTAATTTGTGGTTTGTGCCCATAGGCGATGTTGTTGCCGGTGATGTCTGGTGAGGACCTACCTTACAACAGGCCTACAAGCCCTTAGTCCAGCTTGTTGCGGACAGTCTGAGCACTGATGGAGGGATTGTGCGTGCCTGGAGGCACGTTCACACAGATGAGCAGGGACACTGGGCATCTTTCTTTTGGTGTTTTTCAGAGTCAGTAGAAAGGCCTCTTTAGTGTCCTAAGTTTTCATAACTGTGACCTTAATTGCCTACCGTCTGTAAGCTGTTAGTGTCTTAACGACCGTTCCACAGGTGCATGTTCATTAATTGTTTATGGTTCATTGAACAAGCATGGGAAACAGTGTTTAAACCCTTTACAATGAAGATCTGTGAAATTATTTAGATTTTTACGAATTATCTTTGAAAGACAGGGTCCTGAAAAAGGAAGGTTTCTTTTTTTGCTGAGTTGATTTACTTTAGAATACACAGTGCCATAAAGAATTCAAAAACAAATCCAATTTTGGATGTCCCTCTCTATGTCTCTCTGTGTGTGTGTGTCTACAGTATGTCTGTGTGTGTGTATGTGTGTGTACGTCTGTGCAGTAGCAGATTTAGGTATGGGCGACATGGGCAGCTGCCCAGGGCCGCATCTTGCTGGGGGCAGCACTGGGCATCCACTCAAAAATATTTAGACGAGTGACTTTTACGCAATCGGTTTTCTATCGCTTATTTGCACGTAAAGTCAATGATATCATGTCACCGTGTTGGACTGTGGGTGATTTAACTTTGTCGGAGTGGGCGCCCTGATTCTAGTTTGTGAGCTAGGCAGGCTACTGCCTGGGAAGGTCTCCCACTCAGAAGTACGGGATGGGGAGGGGGGCAGGGGTAGGTTGACCTCAGGTCTCCCCACTGGAAGCCCGAGGTAGGGGGAGCGGGGGAATCTATCAAATAGTGCACTTCTAACTTTGTACAGTACTAATGCAATTAGTCAAATGAGTCACACTACTAAATGCTACCAAATAATCCACAATTCATTCATAATACTGTGAATATATAGTTTCACAGACATATTGTAGCATTTTTTTCTCGTTTGTGCGAAATCATTAAGAACAATATAAAACCAGTGTGCACACCACCAAGGTGAATTGGTTTAGTCTTGACTCTTGGTTGACAGTGTTGGGGGATGGGTAATGTAGTGTTGACTCTTGGTTGACAGTGTTGGGGGATGGGTAATGTAGTGTTGACTCTTGGTTGACAGTGTTGGGGGATGGGTAATGTAGTGTTGACTCTTGGTTGACAGTGTTGGGGGATGGGTAATGTAGTGTTGACTCTTGGTTAACAGTGTTGGGGGATGGGTAATGTAGTCTTGACTCTTGGTTGACAGTGTTGGGGGATGGGTAATGTAGTGTTGACTCTTGGTTGACAGTGTTGGGGGATGGGTAATGTAGTGTTGACTCTTGGTTGACAGTGTTGGGGGATGGGTAATGCAGTCTTGACTCTTGGTTGACAGTGTTGGGGGATGGGTAATGTAGTCTTGACTCTTGGTTGACAGTGTTGGGGGATGGGTAATGTAGTCTTGACTCTTGGTTGACAGTGTTGGGGGATGGGTAATGCAGTCTTGACTCTTGGTTGACAGTGTTGGGGGATGGGTAATGTAGTCTTGACTCTTGGTTGACAGTGTTGGGGGATGGGTAATGTAGTCTTGACTCTTGGTTGACAGTGTTGGGGGATGGGTAATGCAGTCTTGACTCTTGGTTGACAGTGTTGGGGGATGGGTAATGTAGTCTTGACTCTTGGTTGACAGTGTTGGGGGATGGGTAATGTAGTCTTGACTCTTGGTTGACAGTGTTGGGGGATGGGTAATGTATTGATGCTCGAGTGCCAAAACAACACAAATGGATAAGAAAAGGTCTAAGCCATCAGTTTAGGAAAAAGAGGAAAGAAGAAGAAGGGAAACGCGCAAAAGATAAAGATATGCAGCTACTTAAAAGATGTCTAGGGTTAGGGGGGAAGGGGGGTTCGCCCAGGGAGCCATACAAGCCTGAACCGCTAGAACCGCCAGAGAGCGAGAGAGAGAGAGAGAGAACATGTAATAGTGAGGTGGCCTAAGAACTGCTCTCGTTTATGATAAGCCACCTTAGTGTCATATCTGCCATCTCTGTTCCATTTCTTATCCAACATACACACTTTATTGACACATTGCGATTTAATATCAGCTTATATGAAAATGGATAGTTACAGCCACTCATGCAATTTGATTAACAATTTCACACATGCTCATGCATATATTTGAACTAATTAGCAGTGATCAGTTCGATACATAAAAAATGATTCAACTTTTCAGATAAAGACGTTTTTTTGTGTTCCAAACTCCGTTCAAGTTTACCAAGATAAGGCCTCTCCACTTGTGTATTCTATCCATGCTTATCGGAGGGCTCCACTGCTGCCTGTCAGAATATTTCATCGCTTGGCGATTCCAGAACGTGATCTCGTTCATCATGCTGTTTCTTCCACGGCATACATTTGTTTTTACAACGTAGACCATTTCAACAAGAAGCCACACTCAAACAGGGAGCTATCCAAACTAGTCCGGCTTCAAAGACACGCAGGACAGAGCCATGATTTTAAGATAAGAGCCTGTGGTTGTTTATGGATGAATCTTCTCTGTTCTCAGGCTTGATAGTGTCATTGAAGTGTTGTTTTTTTACAGATAATAAATAAACCCAGTGATTTAACAATGATTTATTGGATTGCATCTCACATGTTATGTTGTGCAGACTGTTGAATCATATTTCCAAAATTCGGAACACTTTTCTTTCGAAACATTAAAGCGCTATAGTGGCTATGCAGTAACTGTTGTGCTGTCAGAATCTCTGTCTCTCTCTGTCTCTCTCGCTGTATCTCTCTTTCTTTCTATCTTTCTCTCTCTCGCTCTCTCTCTCTCTCTCTCTGTCTGTCTGTCTCTTTCTGTATCTCTCTCTCTCTCTATCTCTCTGTCTTTCTCTCTGTCTGTCTCTCTCTCTGTCTCTCTCTGTCTTGCTCTCTCTCTCTCTGTGTCTCTCTGTCTCTCTCTCTCTGTCTTTCTTTCTCTGTCTCTCTCTGACTTTCTATCTGTCTGTCTCTCAATTCAATTCAATTCAATTTGCTTTATTGGCATGACGTAACAATGTACATTTTGCCAAAGCTTACTTTGGATATTTACAATATGAAAATAATAAGAATCAAAATTGTCAACGGGACAACAGTAACAACAATAACCAAGGGTCAAAATAACCATACATTGAACAATAACAATAAGCATACCGTAGAGGACATGTGCAGGTTGATTGGTCTGTCAGACACTGTTCCTTATCTTATGGCAGGCAGCAATGTAGTGCGCTGCTAACCCACAGCTCTCTGCGTCCTCCCCCAACAGGACGGGTAGCCTCCTCTCATCAGAGAGGTCTTTGAAAGCTTGAATATAAGTGTTTCAAATTTGGGGAAATTACACTCTAATTGTTTTATATTTATGACATTTTGTCAGGAAATGCAGCTCCGTCTCAGGTTATGCTGTTGTGCAGTGGTTGCACAGCCTTTCCTCTACATGGAGCCAGGTTTTCCTTCTCAATGGCAAGGCTGTGCTCACTGAGCCTGTACTGTGTCAAGGTTTTGATCAGTAACCATGGTCAAATAGTTAGCCACGGTGTACTGTCGATTTAGGGCCAGACAGCACTGCATTTTGCTTTGTGCTTGTGCTTGTGTTTCCCAATAAGCAATGTAGTTTTGTTTTGACTATGTTGTAATTTGGTTTATTCTGATTGATTGGATGTTCTGGTCCTGAGGCTTCAGTGTGTTAGTAGAACAAGTTTGTGAACTCAGCCCCAGAACCAGCTGGATGAGGGGACTCTTTCCTTTGCTCAGCTCTTGGCATTGCAGGGCTTGGTAATGATATGAGAGGGGGTCACTGTATTTTAGATCTTTCCACAACTTAACTTTTTATTATTAGTGGATATTGGACTAATTCTGCCCTGAATGCATTGTTTGTAGTTTTCCTCTGGACATGTAGGAGAATCTTACAGAACTCTGCATGCAGGGTTTCAATGGGGTGTTTGTCCCATTTTATGAAATCTTGTTTTGCAAGTGGACCCCACACCTCGCTGCCATGAAGTGCAATTGGTTCAGTGACACATTCAATTCGTTTTAGCCAAATTTGAATAGGTATTTCAATTTGAAATTGTTTTTTAATGATGTAGAATGCCCTGCGTACTTCTCTCAGTTCGTTCACTACCTCATTAAGGTGTCCAGTTGAGCTTATTTTTAAACCTAAGTAATTGTAGTATTTGCAGTACTCTATATATTTTGTACTAATTGAGAACTTTGGTCTAATTCCCTGAGATCTGGATCTTCTCCGGAAAATCATTATTTTAGTCTTTTTGGGGTTTACTGCAGGGCCCAGGTCTGGCAGTACTGCTCTAGCAGGTCCAGGCTCTGCTGTAGGCCATGTGCTGTGGATGACAGCAGGCATAGGTCATCTGCGAAGAGCAGGCATTTAACCTCTAAATTGTGGAGACTAACATCAGGGGCTGAGGATTTTTCTAGAATAGTGGCCAATTCGTTGTTGTAAATATTGAAGAGTGCAGGGCTCAGATTGCAACCTTGGCGAAGGCCCCGCCCCTGGTTAAAGAATTCTGTTATTTTCTTGCCAATTTTAATGCTGCACTTATTGCCAGTATACATTGATTTAATCATGTCATATGTTTTACCCCCTACACCACTTTCAATAACTTTGTAGAACAGTCCTGTATGCCAAATAGAATCAAATGTTTTATGGAAGTCGATAAAGCAAGCGTATATTTTGGTATTATTTTGGTGGACATGTTTATCTATCAGGGCGTGTAGGGTGTAAATATGATCAGTCATGCGATGTTTTGGTATAAATCCAATTTGGCTTTTACTCAAGACATTGTGCTTTTTAAGGAAGTTTAGAACTCTTACATTTATAATACTACAGAAAACCTTCCCCAGGTTACTGTTCACACAAATGCCTCTGTAATTGTTAATGTCAAATTTGTCTCCGTTCTAAAGGATTGGGGTGATGAGTCCTTGATTCCAGATGTCAGGGAAATGACCTACTCTCAGCATCAAATTAAACAGTTTTAATATAGCCAATTGAAATTTTGCACTAGTGAGTTTGAGCATCTCATTTAGGATGCCATCAGGTCCGCATGCTTTTTTACATTTGAGGACCTGAAGTTTCTTATAGAGCTCCTGTTCAGTAATTGGGGAGTCCAATGGATTTTGATTGTCCTTTATAGCTTTTTCTAATCCATTCAACTTCTCATGAATTTGGCGTTGTTCTGCATTTGTTTCAATTTGAACGGTGTTGTAGAGTGTTTCAAAATGGGTTGTCCACATGTCACCATTTTGTATTGCTAATTCCTCTTGTTTTTCATTTTTTTTAAAGTTTTTTCCAATTTTGCCAGAAGTTGTTTGTGTTTATGGGCTCCTCAATTAGTGTCAGCTGCTTGCTGTTGTACTGTGCTTTTTTGGTTCTGAGTGTACGTTTATAGAGTTTTAAAGTGTCACAGTAATGAAGATGTAATTCACCATTATTTGGGTCTCTGTGCATTTGGTTGGATAGTGTTCTAAGTTTTCCTTATAATTTTACAATCTGCATCAAATCAGTTGTCATCTGTGGTCTTTTTTGTTTTGCTTTTCATCAATTTCAATTGTCCTTCTTTTGCTGTTTGCCTGAATATATAGTTGATGTTTTGTACTGCTAGATTGATGCCTTCTTTACTGTGAGTGAATGTGGTATCCAGAAAGTTATCTAAGAGTGTTTGGATTGTTTGGTTACAGGTTGCTTTCTGGTATTCTTCTGTACTGTTTTGGGCCCATCTGTATGAATTTCTGATGTTGTACAGCTTACTGGGCTGTGAATGTGTGGTTGTTTCCATGTCTGTTCTTTTGAGGAACAACGAAATTTGGCTTTGATCAGACAGAGGTGTTAGTGGCTTGACAGTGAATGAGCTGAGAGAGAAAGGGTCAATGTCTGTAATCATATAACCTTCTGTACTGTAGAGTAGGTGAATCTCCTCAGACTCCCCCCATAACCTACTATTGACATAGTACAGACCCAGCCTTCTACAGAGCTGCAACAGATCCCTTCCATTTTTGTTGACGGTGCTGTCACTGTCTCTCTCTCTCTCTCTGTCTGTCTCTCTCTCTCTGTCTGTCTCTCTCTCTGTCTCTCTCTCGCTGTCTCTCTGTCTCTCTCTCTGTCTCTCTCTCTTTCTCTCTGTCTCGCTCTCTGTTTGTGTAGCTGTCCGACCATATGAGGGTGCATGTTTGAGTGAGTGGTAGGGCCTAGTATAAATTGATGCTTTTACAGGGGATTTCATGTAATACTTAAACAGACTAAAATATACAGGCCTTTAAATAACATAGAGGCATACAGACATCTAATTTAAATGAAACAGGGGATGGCAGGGGGGGGGGGGGGGAGGGGTATAAGTGGAGGAGGGGTTTTCCCGCTATCAAGGATTGGCTGCATAAGAGGATGGTGGAAGCTTTGAGTGGTAGGACTAAAGCAATGCCATAGCTATAACAATGGCTGCTGCTATTGAACACAGGCTGGCTGCATCAAAGCAACGGGAAATATGAATTTCAAACACATTTAGGGGAGACTGGATGAAAACAGGTTATGCACTCAGATCAAAGTGAATGAAAACATAGGAAAGTATATTTGTATGTTGTCCATTATAGCAGAGATACTGATCCAGAATGACATTGTAGGACACAGATCAACATTCACAAATAACTAAGAAAACAAATGATTATCCTTACAGCATCGTATCGTAGGTTGGTAAAGGGAGATCCCCAAACAGTCACAATTAAATTAAATTCTATTCAAAGGGCTTTATTGGCGTGGACAACATATCCCTAAGAAGTTAACTTTGCCAAGCAAGTGAAATATATAATAGACAAAAGTGAGCAAACCAAAATAAAATGTATCAAACATTATTGATAATAATGTCTATAGCAGTCAGCATTGTTGTGATAGTTTTTACCTGACATGTACCAGATATATGTTTTTATTGTAGCAGATAGGTAAACATTTTTTTTAAATCACAGGAAACCCATGGAAAGAGACAGGGGGGACCGCTGAGGGACTGCTCTCTCTCTCTCACACTCTATCTTATGTCTCTCTGTCACACCCTGACCTTAGAGAGCCTTTCTCTTTCTCTATTTGGTTAGGTCAGGGTGTGATTTGGGTGGGCAATCTAGTTTTCCTATTTCTTTGTTTGGCCTGGTATGGTCCCCAATCAGAGGCAGCTGTCTATCGTTGTCTCTGATTGGGGATCATACTTAGGCAGCCTTTTTTCCCACCTTAGGTTGTGGGATCTTGATTTTGTTAGTTGCTGTATAGCCTGCAGAACTTTACGTTAGTTTTGTATTTTGTTGTTTTTTGGTGTTCATTTGAAATAAAAGTAAGATGTTCGCCTACCACGCTGCACCTTGGTCTAATTCATCTCTCAACGGACGTAACACTCTCTCTCTCTCTCTCTCTGTCTCTCTCTTCTTCGCCCTTTCTCTCTGTTAAATCACCCCAGCGTAAATCAGGCAAGGAACACAACACAGCCTTGATTTACATAATGGTCTTTTACAAACACCTGACAGCTCCCAGAATATACGCTAACAGTGGGAGATACAATACGAGAGGAAAAGACAGCAAAGCTTCTTACCGAGCGATAAGGAACTCATATTGGGAAGACAGATCATCAGGAGACTACTGAGTAAACACACAGGGAATTATAGGCTAACAGAGCTGCTGTTTGTTGGTAGGTAGACGAGGTAGAGATCAAAATCAAATCAAATCAAATGTTATTTGTTACATGTGCCGAATACAACAGGTATAAATTACCGTGTTACCTTACCGTGAAATGCAGTTCAATAGAGTTAAGAAAAGATTTACTAAATAAACTGAAGTGAAATAATAATAAAATAAAAAAAATAAAATGAAATAAAAAAGTAACACAAGAAAATTAAATAACAATAACGAGGCTATATACAGGGGATACCTGTACCGAGTCAATGTGTGACTATTCTATAGATAATAAACAGCGAGTAGCAGCAGTGTAAAAACAAAGGGGGAGGGGGGACTCAGATGTAAATAGTCTGGGTGGTCATTTGATTAATTGTTCAGCAGTCTTATGGCTTGGGGGTAAAAGCTGTTAAGGAGCCTTTTGGTCCCAGACTTGGGGCTCCGGTACCGCTTGCTGTGCGGAAGCGGAGAGAACAGTCTATGACTTGGGTGACTGGCATCCTTCCACTGGGTCTAACCCAGGGTCTTCCTCTGACACTGCCTAGTATATATACACTACCGTTCAAAAGTTTGGGGTAACTTAGAAATGTCCTTGTTTTTGAAAGAAAAGCTAATTTTTGTCCATTAAAATAACATCAAATTGATCCGAAATACAGTGTAGACATTGTTAATGTTGGAAATGACTATTGTAGCTGGAATCAGTTTGTGCCAGCATCAGTTTGTGGTGGTAAATAGACAGCTACAAAGAATATAGATGAGAACTCACTTGGTATATAGTGTGGTCTACAGCCTATCATGAGTTATTCTACCTAAGGCACGTAATACCTCGAGACTTCTTTAATATTAGACAAATATTCACACGTCTTACCAGACGTAGCTGCTCTTTCTTGCCAGCCAGCTCTATATTATCCGTGTCGTCATTCAGCCACATCTCGATGAAACATAAATGATTACAGTTTTTAATGTCCCGTTGGTAGGATAGTCTTAATCGTAGATCGTCCAGTTTGTTTTTCAATGATTGCACTTTGGCCAATAATACAGAGGGAAGTGGTGGTTTACCTTCTAGTCTGCACATTTTTACAAGGCACCCTGCCCTCCTCCCCCTTTCCCTATGTCTTTTCTTCACACTGATTACGGGGATTTGGGTCTTGTCTTGACAAAGCAGTAAATCCTTTGCGTCGGACTCATTAAAGAAAAAATCTTTGTCCAGTTCGAGGTGAGTGATCGCTGTTCTGATGTCCATAAGCTCTTTTCGGTCATAAGAGATGGTAGCAGCAACATTATGTACAACATTTCTTACAAACATTGCTAAAAAAACGAACAAAATAGCACAGTTGCTTAGGAGCTCGTAAAACGGCAGCCACCCCCTCTGGCGCCATTATATAAAATGGAATCAATGTGACGACTAAACATGGTGAAGATTACTACAGAAAGAAGTGGATATCATCGATTTAATTTCAGTGTCTGGTTGGGTGTTTGTCTCTCCCTCTACCTCCCTCTGCAGTTATCCTTCATTTTGAAAAATAAATAGACTAATGTTCTGGAATTCCGAAGCCCCGTTAGAGAGATTTGAAAGACTACTGTGTTTTGTCCAGTAGTCAGAGGCTCAAGATGAAGAGACCTACCCTGTGGCAGTTTCATAAACAACAGGCCATGATGACTCCATTCAAATGTCTTTTCTCCATGAGTCTTTCTCTCCACAACACAAACTAGCTAATCCCGGCTCACACCAGGCAGGCAATTTAAAAAAAACAACATTAATTGACGGACACTTAAAAAATGCATTGACTTTTTGTTCCTCCATGTTAAAAAGCAAAACGCCTGGAGATAAAGTGGCTCGGCAAGAGGAGAGACTTTTGTTCTGTTTTGTGCTGTTTCCCCAGAGATAGCACTCCTTGCATTCAGAGAGAGAGGGAGCGAGGGAGAGGGAGAGAAAAACAGAGAGGGAAAGACTTTAAGACATAATGTGTTACTAACCGACAGAGAACAAAGGAGGCCTGAGTAGGAGGAGGAGGGTGTTCTCTCTCTCTCTCTCTCTCTCTCTCTCTCTCTCTCTCTCTCTCTCTCTCTCTCTCTCTCTCTTTTTCTCTCTCAATTCAATTTCGATTTAAGGGGCTTTATTGGCATGGGAAACATATGTTTACATTGCCAAAGCAGGTGAAATAGATCTTAAACAAAAGCGAAATATTATTTTTTTCTTTTACCAGGCAAGTCAGTTATTGAGAACACATTGTTATTTAGAATGACGGCCTACCGGTGAACAGTGGGTTAACCGCCTTGTTCAGGGGCAGAACGACAGATTTTTACCTTGTCAGCTCGGGGATTCAGTCCAGCAACCTTTCGGTTATTGGTAACTGCAATGCATTTTTACTTTAGAACAGGGTTGAAATAATTGCCTTGGTTTAGTTGTCTTTCGGAAATCTACTGTATTCTGAATGTACTGTTTAGCCTATTCAGGTAAACAGTAGATGAAAACTTGATAACATGGTGCATATGAAGGTAGGAAGTGGTAGGAAGGTAGGAAGAAGTTATGAAGAAGGTGGGAAGGTAGGAAAGTAGGAAGGTAGGAAGAAGGTAGGAAGCAGGAAGGTAGGTTTTTGGGTAGGAAGGGAATAACTAGAAGGGAATGGTTTAGTTTTCAATCTGGGCTTGCCATTGTTATTGTTAGTCTGCCAAAGAAAACCTCAATACTTCACACACACTGTAGTATTGATTTGTTTGCGTACATCAAACATGACTCTCCTCCCATCATAGAGATATGCTCAAAGGTGTAGATAAGGCCTACAGCCAGGAAGGGCCTCCAAATCCTCTGTCTTTCTCTTCCTGTTAGTGCTAGTCGACAGTGAGTTTCCATACTCTGCAAAGACCAGTGAACTGAGCCACGTAGGAGTTTAGTCAGAACGTGAGGGCTCCCTGCTTAATTGATTAGCTACAGACGCAATTCCCCTCGTCCCAACCCTAACTCACCTCTCACACTAGCCCTCATCCGCTACCCTCATCCTCTCTTCATCTCATTCAGCTCATTAGAGGAGACAAAACAGCACAGGCACTATTAGGCCCACGTAGGCGGTGGTGCTCAAGGCTAATATAACAGAACCGACGGTTGCCTTCAATGTTCCAACGGACTGATTATCGCCAACGTCAGGCATCACTTCTTCTCTCCCGTCGACAACAGCACTTTCACCTTCTACTACAATGCTTTACTGACTTAGTCAGAAGCACTGGAGGATGAAGATGTTGGCTATTGTGATACTGAGCAAACATTAAGCATAACTTTATGTATTATACTATAAAAAAACTTGAAATCAAGATGATCTCCTTTGGTGTTGTGACCGATTTGTAGTTATGATTGTTCTATAGGCTCAACTACTGAGTTTAAAATTAAATTTGCACATGTAGATTAAGCTTGTGAAGAAGATGGGAAAACAATAGTGGTTTCTGGAGATTGTAAGGTATTAGACTGGTTTTCAGGTTTTTATTTGACATTGTAGCATCGCTCGCTGTTCTGGCGTTCCTTGCGTTCTATTGCCAGTACACGTTCTTTTCGAAAGAACAAGACTGTGCTTCTCTTTGAATAAACCATCTAATACATCAATTGGGCGTAAGGAAATGCTCTGCTATGAATCTTATGTAAATTTCAATTTGTGTATACCCTCTGGAGGAAAAATAAATGTGCATATCCTTACTGGTAAACCGACCTATATTGGATAAGTGCCAGAGAAATCTCTCTATAGCACCAAGAAATCACTTCTGTATGCATTATACGACCATCGAGGTAGACAGTTAAATAGACAGGCGCTATCCTTGCGTGATTCATGTGTAGATCAGAGGAGATGTTATCGTTAGCCCATCATATTGTTGAATATTTCAGGTTCAGACACAATGTTTGCGCTCTGGGACTTTGACTGATGGGGTCATTATGAGGCAGGTGATCTGTATGGAAGGTAGCATTTTCCTCTCCAGATGGCAGGAGGCAAACACACACACACACACACACACACACACACTCTGACCCGTGCCTGCAGAATTTGGGCATAGCCTTGTGGAGCTTTTCTGAACCTGTTGGGACTGGCTCTGTAGACAGACGCCTTGCTGCTGTAGCATCTACCAGCTCCTGCATGGCATCTCACAGACCCGGAGCCCCCTGCCATGCTGCATTCTGACTGAGCACTGCCTCTTTCCCTTTTAATGTCCCTGCAATCCATCAGTCTCCACATCTGTTCACTGTCACCCTATCATCCGTCACACGTCCCCACTCTCCCATCACGCCCCACGTCCCCACTCTCCCATCACGCCCCACAGCACCACTCTCCCCTCACGCCCCACGTCCCCACTCTCCCATCACGCCCCACGTCCCCACTCTCCCATCACGCCCCACGTCCCCACTCTCCCATCACACCCCACAGCACCACTCTCCCCTCACGCCCCACGTCCCCACTCTCCCATCACGCCCCACGTCCCCACTCTCCCATCACACCCCACAGCACCACTCTCCCCTCACACCCCACGTCCCCACTCTCCCCTCACGCCCCACGTCCCCACTCTCCCCTCACGCCCCACGTCCCCACTCTCCCATCACACCCCACGTCCCCACTCTCCCGTCACGCCCCACGTCCCCACTCTTCCGTCACGCCCCACGTCACCACTCTCCCATCATGCCCCACTTCCCCACTCTCCCATCACGCCCCACTTCCCCACTCTCCCATCACACCACACATCCCCACTCTCCCATCACGCCCCACATCCCCACTCTCCCATCACGCCCCACATCCCCACTCTCCCATCACGCCCCCCATCACCACTCTTCCCCCATCACGCCACACCACAAATGCAAAGCCACCGCCTCTCACCCCAACCCCTGCCTCCCTCGCTCCCGCCAAAGACATGACCAGCCTGATTATTCTGTAGCATGGTGGCAGCTAGGCCTGGCATGGCTGTGGTAACTCACGATGTAACATAGAAAAATGGCGGTGCGCTGACAATATATATCTAAAGTATAAATGTGTATTTTTTTATTGTATAACCCCCCCACCCCCTTTGAGTTTAGTGCTGAGCCAGAAATGTTGAGGGAGGGTGTGTGAGGACTTTGAGAAGAATGCAGAAGAGTAGGAGGAAAGTGGGAGAGGGAAACACTGTTGCCAAGTCAGGCTGGTCCATGTCAGACAGAGAAATAAAAAGAGGAGTGTGGGTGATTGTAGGATTTCTTCAGTGGCCACATTGATTTCCATTTCCTCTTGTCCCCCCTCAGACATTTTTAACAAGATGGGTGCCTTTTCATGGCTGCATTCGGACTATTTCCCTAATTAGCCTGCTGTTTTAATTAGATTAGCCAATTGGAAAGAATGGAAGGCTGGGAACTCCCAGGGGTCAAGGAAATACATGACCTCTAGAAGCAGTAGGGGGACATTGGCCCCATGGGAAACGAACCAAGACAAAAACAACTTTTGGGTCATATAACTAGGAATAGGAAATTAACCAAACCACTCAAGAACACACACATATTCTTGACTGTCACTCTCAAACATATCCTTGAAGGAGGATATACAAATATATATTGTACTGCGTTTTACCATTTTAATGGGATTTTAAAAAACTATTGTGTATTCTTTTAAATTTCAACTTATTTTCTGGCATGTTTAATGCATGAGTTGTAATGACCATGAAAAGTAATAGACTTTGATTTCAAAATAAAGTTCAGGGATATGAGTTGCCCACTTCAGCTTCAGATTTATATGAAGGAAAAAAGCTGTTCATGAGTGACAGATTTGGATAGGGAGTAATGGATAGGGAGTATTGGATAGGGATTATTGGATAGGGAGTATTGGATAGGGAGTATTGGGTAGGGAGTATTGGATAGGGAGTATTGGATAGGGAGTATTGGGTATGGAGTATTGTATAGGGAGTATTGGATAGGGAGTATTGGATAGGGAGTATTGGATAGGGAGTGTTGGGTAGGGAGTATTGGGTAGGGAGTATTGGATAGGGAGTATTGGATAGGGAGTATTGGATAGGGAGTATTGGATAGGGAGTATTGGATAGGGAGTGTTGGATAGGGAGTATTGGGTAGGGAGTATTGGATAGGGAGTATTGGGTAGGGAGTATTGGGTAGGAAGTATTGGATAGGAAGTATTGGATAGGGAGTATTGGAAAGGGAGTATTGGAAAGGGAGTATTGGAAAGGGAGTATTTGATAGGGAGTATTGGGTAGGGAGTATTGGGTAGGGAGTATTGGGTAGGGAGTATTGGGTAGGGAGTATTGGATAGGGAGTATTGGGTAGGGAGTATTGGGTAGGGAGTATAGGATAGGGAGTATTGGATAGGGAGTATTGGAAAGGGAGTATTGGAAAGGGAGTATTGGATAGTGAGTGTTGGATAGGGAGTGTTGGATAGGGAGTATTGGATTGGGATGGGAATACAATAAAGAAACAGTGAGAGAAAGACAGAAACAAAGGCAGTGTCACGACTTCCACCGAAGTCGGTTCCTCTCCTTGTTCGGGCGGCGTTCGGCGGTCGGCGTCGCCGGTCTTCTAGCCATCATCGATCCACTTTTAATTTTCCATTTGTTTTGTCTTGTTTTCCTACACACCTGGTTCTCATTTTCCTCATTACGTGTTGTGTATTTAACCCTCTGTTCCCCCCATGTCTTTGTGTGGTATTGTTGTTTGTAAGTGCTTGTGCACATGGTTACTGGTGCGCGTCGGATTTTGTACCCATGTTGGTTAATTCTTTATGCCGTTGGTTTTGAAATTAAACTGCTCCGGCTATTACCGAGTTCTGCTCTCCTGCATCTGACTTCACCGCCACCAGTTACGCACCCTTTACAGGCAGACAGAGACAAAATAGTGCGAAATGCAAGAAAACCTGAAAACAGATAGCTTCTCAACATTTCCTAAATATACTGAACAGAAATATAAATGCAACATGCAAACTGTTGGTCCCATATCTCATGAGCTGAAATAAAATCCCAGAAATGTTCCATACGCACATCATTGTGTGCACAAATTTGTTTACATCCCTGTTAGTGAGCATTTCTCCTTTGCCAAGGTAATCCATCCACTTGACAGGTGTGGCATATCAAGAAGCTGATTAAACAACATGATCATTACACAGGTGCACCTTGTGCAGAGCCAATAAAAGGCCACTAGAAAATGTGTCAACACAATGCCACCGATGTCTCAAGTTTTGAGAATTGCAATTGCAATTGGCAATTGGCAATTGGCATGCTGACTGCAGGAATGTCCAGCAGAGATTTTGCCAGAGAATTTAATGTTAATTTCTCTACCATAAGCCGCCTCCGACTTCGTTTCAGAGAATTTGGCAGTACGTCCAACCGGCCTCACAACCGCAGACCATGTGTAACCACGTCAGCCCATGACCTCCATATCTGGCTTCTTCACCTGTGGGGTCGTCTGAGACAAGCCACCCAAACAGCTGATGAAACTGAGGAGTATTTCTGTCTGTAATGAAGCCTTTTAGTGGGGGGAAAAAACGCATTCTGATTGCCTGGGCCTGGCTCCCCAGTGGGTGGGCCTGGCCTACCCATGGCTGCGCCCCTGCCCAGTCATGTGTAGCCAATTACCCTCCCAGGCCCACCAATGTCTGCACCCCTGCCCAGTCATGTGAAATCCATAGATTAGGGCCTAACAAATGTATTTGTATTGACTGATTTCCTTATATGAACTGTAACTCAGTAAAATCATTGAAATTGTTGCGTGTTGCTTTTATATTTTTGTTCAGTATAATTAAAAACCTTAAAAACATCTAGTTTACAGCTCCAGTGTGAGTCTCCTCTAAAGAGAGATATTGACACATTCATTACGAGTGAACTCAAGTAGCTTATACTGAGTAGAAAACTACCCTTCAGGGAAATCACACTAAAATACTGAGTGACATGTATCTGTGCCAGGGGGATGACAATAGCATCTTAATTACTTCACAGGTGCAGTACAACTGCAGGTGCAAAACACAAAAGCACAACATTTTAGCGTAATTGTTATGTTTACCTTTTAATTAAGATGACCTTAATAATGGCTATTTAATTATAACCATCAATAACATAACACTTTAAAGACGAGTCACCAATGGCCTTTCATGACTCAAACAGATATTTTGACTTGTGAAAATGATTTGTTCTGTTTTGAAAGTAGCTGTACAATGTGAATAGGATGCCAGTTTGAAGCCTCCTACATGCCACTATGACAATCTGTGACTCAAATGGCACCCTATTCCCTATGGAGGACTCTACTTTTGACCAATGGCACATAGGGAACGTGGTGCTATTTGGGATGCAGTTGGATCACCTCCAGATTACAGGCTATCCAATCAACGGCAGACATTGTTGCAGGACTCCATCACCCTCACCTGCTGCACTAACTGAAATGGGTTGTGTGTGTGAATGTGTCTGTCTGTGTCAGTGTAGGCTCCTCAGAAGAGGAAGGGGAGGTCCATCCTACTCAGTGAATTTCAGAAAAATACAAAATAATGAAACATTAACAAAGTTATCATTTTTAGATGAAACTATACAAAATATATTCATATCACCAAATACCTGATTAAAACACACTGTTTTGCACTGAAGGTCTACAGTAGCTTCAGCGACACTCTGTAGGGTAGCACCATGGTGTAGCCGGAGGACAGCTAGCTTCCGTTCTCCTCTGGGTACATTGACGTCAATACAAAACATGAGGCTTGTGCTCCTCACCTCTTTGCATAGACTTACATGCTAATTATGATGAATTCTGCTCCAACCAATCAAAGCTTTTGCAGCATGGCCGAGAAGATTGTGGACATTTTAAGGCCTTTGTTGTGTCTATGAACACCCCCCACATTCATACCCTCTGCCCTCCTCCACCCGAAGGTAATACAAATGATTGCAAATCCTCTGTTGATGACTGGGTTCTTTCTTGTAAATTGTTTCTATGAAGTTGCCGTTCAATTGCTCTGCCATTATTATTATTATTATTATTGTATGAGGTATTATTGGTGGGGTTACCCCTGTGCTGTGACGTGGGTTTTATACGGTGTGTGTATTCTCTTTTCTCTCCACTGGCTATCTGGTAAACAGGCTACACTCTAGGCAGTCTCTTCTGCTGATGTGTGTGGGTCTGGTAGTGGTACTCTCTCTATTCTACTCTTTTCCTTTCGGCATGGTTAATACCTGCCTGGCGCCCGAACAAAATCTTTATCTTTACCCCTCTCTAATAAATACCGCTACAAACTGACAAGTTGTCCATCTAATCAAATGATCAGAGAAGGAACCTAGTACTACGCATGTGTCATTTATAAGCTTTGTGAGTTGGTGACACATTTGGAGAGATTGAAATTGAATAGTTGAGCATTTTTTTTATTCAATTAAATGTAGTTTCTTCGAACTACAGGAAACTGACGAGGTAGATTATATATTGTTTTCATGGTTTTTGAACTTTATTTTTGTGTCAAGTTAGTGTAATTTCTTTCAATTTGCCCTGCAAACTTTAGTATCAAGTAGCTAGCTAGATACCAGAGTGCATTTTTCTCTTCCAGAATGGCTAGCTAACGATCAAATCAAATCAAATGTATTTATATAGCCCTTCTTACATCAGCTGATATCTCAAAGTGCTGTACAGAAACCCAGCCTAAAACCCCAAACAGCAAGCAATGCAGGTGTAGAAGCACGGTGGCTAGGAAAAACTCCCTAGAAAGGCCAAAACCTAGGAAGAAACCTAGAGGAACCAGGCTATGAGGGGTGGCCAGTCCTCTTCTGGCTGTGCCGGGTGGAGATTATAACAGAACATGGCCAATATGTTCAAATGTTCATAAATGACCAGCATGGTCAAATAATAATAATCACAGTAGTTGTCGAGGGTGCAGCAAGTCAGCACCTCAGGAGTAAATGTCAGTTTGCTTTTCATAGCCGATCATTAAGAGTATCTCTACCGCTCCTGCGGTTTCTAGAGAGTTGAAAACAGCAGGTCTGGGACAGGTAGCACGTCCGGTGAACAGGTCAGGGTTCCATAGCCACAGGCAGAACAGTTGAAACTGGAGGAGCAGCACGGCCAGGTGGACTGGGGACAGCAAGGAGTCATCATGCCAGGTAGTCCTGAGGCATGGTCCTAAGGCTCAGGTCCTCCGAGAGAGAGAAAGAAAGAGAGAATTAGAGAGAGCATACTTCAATTCACACAGGACACCGGATAAGACAGGAGAAGTACTCCAGATAACAGACTGACCCTAGCCCCCCGACACATAAACTACTGCAGCATAAATACTGGAGGCTGAGACAGGAGGGGTCAGGAGACACTGTGGCCCCATCCGATGATACCCCCGGACAGGGCCAAACAGGAAGGATATAACCCCACCCACTTTGCCAAAGCACAGCCCCCACACCAATAGAGGGATATCTTCAACCACCAACTTACCATCCTAAGACAAGGCCGAGTATAGCCCACAAAGATCTCCGCCACGGCACACCCAAGGGGGGGCGTCAACCCAGACAGGAAGATCACGTCAGTGACTCAACCCACTCAAGTGACGCACCCCTCCTAGGGACGGCATGGAAGAGGCATGGAAGAGCTTTGTAGGTCAGCAGTAAAACCTTGAAATCAGCCCTTGCCTTAACAGGAAGCCAGTGTAGGGAGGCTAGCACGGGAGTAATATGATCACATTTTTGGTTCTAGTCAGGATTCTAGCAGCCGTATTTAGCACTAACTGAAGTTTATTTAGTGCTTTATCCGGGTAGCCAGAAAGTAGAGCATTGCAGTAGTCTAACCTAGAAGTAACAAAAGCATGGATTAATTTTTCTGTATCATTTTTGGACAGAAAGTTTCTGATTTTTGCAATGTTACGTAGATGGAAAAAAGCTGTCCTTGAAACAGTCTTGATATGTTTGTCAAAAGAGAGATCAGGGTCCAGAGTAACGCCGAGGTCCTTCACAGTTTTATTTGAGACGACTTTACAACCATCAAGATTAATTGTCAGATTCAACAGAAGATCTCTTTGTTTCTTGGGACCTAGAACAAGCATCTCTGTTTTGTCCGAGTTTAAAAGTAGAACGTTTTCAGCCATCCACTTCCTTATGTCTGAAACACAGGCTTCTAGCGAGGGCAATTTTGGGGCTTCACCATGTTTCATTGAAATGTACAGCTGTGTGTCATCCGCATAGCAGTGAAAGTTAACATTATTTTTTCGAATGACATCCCCAAGAGGTAAAGTATATAGTGAAAACAATAGTGGTCCCAAAACGGAACCTTGAGGAACACCGAAATTTACAGTTGATTTGTCAGAGGACAAACCATTCACAGAGACGAACTGATATCTTTCCGACAGATAAGATCTAAACCAGGCCAGAACTTGTCCGTGTAGACCAATTTGGGTTTCCAATCTCTCCAAAGGAATGTGGTGATCGATGGTATCAAAAGCAGCACTAAGGTCTAGGTGCACGAGGACAGATGCAGAGCCTCGGTCTGACGCCATTAAAAGGTAATTTACCACCTTCACAAGTGCAGTCTCAGTACTATGATGGGTTCTAAAACCAGACTGAAGCATTTCGTATACATTGTTTGTCTTCAGGAAGGCAGTGAGTTGCTGCGCAACAGCTTTTTCAAAATGTTTTGAGAGGAATGGAAGATTCGATATAGGCCGATAGTTTTTTAGATTTTCTGGGTCAAGGTTTGGCTTTTTCAAGAGAGACTTTATTACTGCCACTTTTAGTGAGTTTGGTACACATCCGGTGGATAGAGAGCCGTTTATTATGTTCAACATAGGAGGGCCGAGCACAGGAAGCAGCTCTTTCAGTAGTTTAGTTGGAATAGGGTCCAGTATGCAGCTTGAAGGTTTAGAGGCCATGATTATTTTCATCATTGTGTCAAGAGATATAGTACTAAAACACTTGAGTGTCTCCCTTGATCCTAGGTCCTGGCAGAGTTGTGCAGACTCAGGACAACTGAGCTTTGGAGGAATACGCAGATTTAAAGAGGAGTCCGTAATTTGCTTTCTAATGATCATGATCTTTTCCTCAAAGAAGTTATTGAATTGAATTGTTGAATTTATTACTGCTGAAGTGAAAGCCATCCTCACTTGGGGAATGCTGCTTTTTAGTTAGCTTTGCGACAGTATCAAAAATACATTTTGGATTGTTCTTATTTTCCTCAATTAAGTTGGAACAATAGGATGATCGAGCAGCAGTGAGGGGGCTCTTCGATACTGCACGGTACTGTCTTTCCAAGCTAGTCGGAAGACTTCCAGTTTGGTGTGGCGCCATTTCCGTACCAATTTTCTGGAAGCTTGCTTCAGAGCTCGGGTATTTTCTGTATACCAGGAAGCTAGTTTCTTATGACAAATGTTTTTAGTTTTTAGGGGTGCAACTGCATCTAGGGTATTGCGCAAGGTTAAATTGAGTTCCTCAGTTAGGTGGTTAACTGATTTTTGTCCTCTGACGTCCTTGGGTAGGCAGAGGGAGTCTGGAAGGGCATCAAGGAATCTTTGTGTTGAGAATTTATAGCACGACTTTTGATGCTCCTTGGTTGGGGTCTGAGCAGATTATTTGTTGCAATTGCAAACATAATAAAATGGTGGTCCGATAGTCCAGGATTATGAGGAAAAACATTAAGATCTACAACATTTATTCCACGGGACAAAACTAGGTCCAGAGTATGACTGTGGCAGTGAGTATGTCCAGAGACATGTTGGACAAAACCCACTGAGTCGATGATGGCTCCGAAAGCCTTTTGGAGTGGGACTTTGGACTTTTCCATGTGAATATTAAAATCACCAAAAATTTGAATATTATCTGCTATGACTACAAGGTCCGATAGGAATTCAGGGAACTCAGTGAGGAACGCTGTATATGGCCCAGGAGGCCTGTAAACAGTAGCTATAAAAAGTTGCATAGATTTCATGACTAGAAGCTCAAAATTTTTATTTTTTGTAAATTGAAATTTGCTATCGTAAATATTAGCAACACCTCCGCCTTTGCGGGATGCATGGGGGATCCCGATATGGTCACTAGTGTAACCAGGAGGTGAGGCCTCATTTAACACAGTAAATTCATCAGGCTTAAGCCTTGTTTCAGTCAGGCCAATCACATCAAGATTATGATCAGTGATTAGTTAATTGACCATAACTGCCTTTGAAGTGAGGGATCTAACATTAAGTAGCCCTATTTTGAGATGTGAGGTATATCGATCTCTTTCAATAATGGCAGGAATGGAGGTTTTTATCCTAGTGAGATTGCTACGGCGAACACCACCATGTTTAGTTTTGCCCAACCTAGGTCGAGGCACAGACACGGTCTCAATGATAATGGAAATACAGTTTTTTGTTGAGGAACCCCTTTCATTGACTACATCAGATTCAAGCTTCTAGGAAAAAGCTGCATCAAACTGCACAAACACAACGAGAAGGTAAGAAGAAACAGGGATGTTTTCAAGCAACTTATCGACAATACAGCATTTTCAGGAATGTAAGAGTTGGCTTTTAGGGGCATGTTGCTTTGCAGACGCAAGCAGACATGATGAGAGGGAAAGTACCCGCAAAACACTAGACGTCAACAGTGAAGAGGCGACTCCGGGATGCTGGCAAAAAAAAGCCATATCTCAGACTGGCCAATAAAAATAAAAGATTAAGATGGGCAAAAAAACACAGACACTGGACAGAGGAACTCTGCCTAGAAGGCCAGCATCCCGGAGTCGCCTCTTCACTGTTGATGTTGAGACTGGTGTTTTGCGGGTACTATTTAATGAAGTTGCCAGTTGAGGACTTGTGAGGCGTCTGTTTCTCAAACTGAACACTCCAATGTATTTGTCCTCTTGCTCAGCTGTGCACCGGGGCCTTCCACTCCTCTTTCTATTCTGGTTAGACCCATTTTGCGCTGTTTTGTGAAGGGAGTAGGACACGACGTTGTACGAGATCAAAATACACAGCGTACAGCAAATGAAAGACACAGATCTTGTGAATCCAGACAATATTTCAGATTTTCTAAGTGTTTTACAGCGAAAACTCAATATAGCGTTATATTAGCTTAGCACAATAGCAAACATTACAACAGCATTGATTCAAGCCAAACATAGCAATAACGTATAAACCACCAAAATATATTAATTTTTTCACTAACCTTCTCAGAATTCTTCAGATGACAGTCCTATAACATCATATTACACAATGCATATAGAGTTTGTTCGAAAATGTGCATATTTAGCGGCACAAATCGTGCTTATACAATGATAATAGTGTCCATAACGTCAAGCAATCTGTCCGGCGCCATCTTGGAACGGCACCTATTCTTATCGAAAACTATTCATAAACTTGACTAAAAAATACAGATTGGACAGCAAATGAAAGATAAATTAGTTCTTAATGCAATCGCTGTGTTAGATTTTTAAAATTAACGTTACTGCGCAATACAGCGTGCGCTAAAGCGAGACCGCACCATAATTCATGGCGGAATTATTATTTGACATTTGTCAACATAAGTACGAATTAACAGCATAAAGACTGCTTACTATTTGCTGAGCTTCCATCAGAATCTTGGGCAAGGTGTCCTTTCTCCAGAACAATCGTCTTTTGGTTGAAAGATGTCCTCTTGTCCTGTCGAAATAGACGCTAACGTTAGCCACCCACTGGAGAGGTGTCCAACTCGTGAAAGCGCATGACAAAGAAATCCCAGAAAATCGCAATAAACTGATATAAACTGCTATAAGTCGGTTTAACCTTTCACGAGTATCAATCCCGGATCCGGGAGCACCCCCCACCCCCCACACACTGATTAGCATAGCTAGCATAGCTTCAGAAGTAGATAGTAGCATCTAAATATCATTAAATCACAAGTCCAAGACACCAGATGAAAGATACAGATCTTGTGAATAAAGCCACCATTTCAGATTTTTAAAATGTTTTACAGGGAAGACAAAATATGTAAATCTATTAGCTAAACACGTTAGCAAAATACACCACTATTCTAACTCCATCAGTTTCTTACTCCTTCAGGTGCTATCACCAATTCGGCTCAACTAAGATATTGATAGCCAATAACCTATAAAAAAAACCATCAGATGACAGTCTGATAACATATTCATGGTATAGGATAGTTTTTGTTAGAAAAAAGTGCATATTTCAGGTAGAAATCACAGTTTACAATTGCACCGACCATCACAAATCGACTAGAATTACTAGATAGAGCAACGTGTATGACCAATTTACTCATCATAAAACATTTCATAAAAATAGACAAAGCATAGCAATGGAAAGACCCAGTTCTTGTGATTTCAGACCATATTTCAGATTTTCTAAGCGTTTTTCAGCGAAAACACAATAAATCGATAAGTTAGCATACTACATGTGCAAACGTTACCAGAGCATCGATTCCAGCCAAAGAGCGCTATAACGTAACCACCGCCAAAATATATTAATTTTTTCACTAACCTTCTCAGAATTCTTCCGATGACACTCCTGTAACATCATTTTACAACATACATATACAGTTTGTTCGAAAAGGTGCATATTTAGCCATACAAAACCGTGGTTACACAATAAAAATACTAGGAAATCAAGCCTCAATATGTCTGACGTCATCTATCAGAGTGATCTAGTTTAATTGAAAGCTAATCATATACTTGACTAAAAAATACAGGGTTGACAGGAATCGAAAGACAAATTAGTTCTTAATGCAACCGCTGACTTACATTTTTTAAATTATCCTTACTTTTCAATACAGGGTTCGCCAAGTGACGCGATAACAAACAAAATGGCGAAATATGCGTTTAAAATATTTCGACAGAACAACGATTTATCATATTAAATATTGCTTACTTTGAGCTGTTCTTCCATCAGATTCTTGGGCAATGTATTCTTTCTTGGGTTTAATCTTCTTTTGGTCGAAAGATGTCCTTTGTCCGTCTAAATGCCCGCTAACGTTCGACCGGGACCCCGAAATGTGCCCGGTGCTTCACATAGAAATGCATCAAAATCGCACTAAACGGATATAAATTGCTATAAAACGGTTTAAATTAACTACCTTATGATGTTTCTAAGTCCTATATCGAATTAAATTACAGACGGATACATTTTACGTTGATAACCGAGCCTTTGAAAATGGCATCCGGAGGTGTCTTCCTGCGTAAAGGCGAGCGTCGAAAGGGGGGCTACCCTCACTCCTTGGTCCTTTATAACCTCTGAGAGCTACGCAGAAGGCCCATTCCACTTCTCATTGGTTACTGACATCCAGGGGAAGGCGGGTGCAGTTCGTGTCGTTCCATAGGATAGACAGAGACTTTTAAAACTGATCTGAAATCAGAGCTTCGCTCTCAGACCTTTCACTGTCTGTCATGGATTTCGCTGTAGAAAGAGTTCTGGGTCACCCACAGACATCATTCCAACTTTGTATGAAACTTGAAAGTGTTTTCTATCCAATAGAATTAATAATATGCATATTGTACGAGCAAGAATTGAGTACTAGGCAGTTTAATTTGGAGACGACAAAATGCTAATTCGGAACAGCACCCCCTGTAGTCGCAAGAAGTTAAATTAACTACCTTATGATGTCTTTAACAACTATAACGAATAAAAACATGACCGGAGATACAGAACTGCTAAAACGAAAGCTTTGCAGGAGGCCATAGTGATGTCCCTGATGCGCCAGGCGCACCGTTGAAAAGAACGGTACTTCCGTTCCACGGTCTTATATAGGGCCCCAGATTGCGCAATCGACTCCATTCAAATTCTCCCCGCTTACTGACATCTAGAGGAAGGCGTATGCAGTGCATGTAGCCCGATGGCTTACATGGGGACTTATAAACTGACCTCAGAACAGGGACCTCGATTTCTGAAATCTCACTCCCTGACAGGAAATGTGCTGCAGAATGAGTTCTGTTTCACTCAGAGAAATAATTCAAACGGTTTTAGAAACTAGAGAGTGTTTTCTATCCAATAGTAATAATAATATGCATATTGTACGAGCAAGAATTGAGTACGAGGCAGTTTAATTTGGGGACGAATTTTTACAAAGTCGAAATGGCGCCCCCCTAGGCTCAAGAAGTTAACAGTGAAAGGACGTTTCTTTTTTTGCGGATTTTATAGAATATAAACTCTTCATCATCAACGCATTCCTCTACTCTAAGTCTGGTTGCACGTTAACTTACATGGAATGTCAAAATAGTTTTCCTTTTTTTTCTCCAATAACACTTCCTACGTCTGTCTGTCTGTCTGTCTTCATGTTGCTTTGCTGGTTGTTTGGGTGGAAAATGAAATCCCATAGTTAGCGTTTGGAGCATAGAGACATGAATGGGAGAGCTTGAAGGCAACAGATATGAAATATAAAGACTTACTTTGGTGTTGATCACCAATTATTTAATGCTTTGAGTGAGTGCGCATATACACACACAGACACACACACACAAACACTCCAAGACAAAGAGACATGTACGGACACACACAGAGAGACAAGCACACACACACACACACACACACACACACACACACACACACACACACACACACACACACACACACACACACACACACACACACACACACACACACACACACACACACACACACACACACACACACACTTGCACCAAAGATGGGAATTCATTACATATTCAAATAGTCATTTTAAAACTCTTAATTTTTAAAAATAATCTCTGTTTAGCAACTACCTCCTTCCATTCTCTCACTGCCTCTTTTCTCTCTTTCCTGCTCTCTCTCTCTCTTTTGCGCTCTCTCTTACTCTGTGTTTCTCTCTTATTGAATGTACCATCTGTGTCTAAGCTCTCCAACCTTGCACATTGTTAAATTAGGAAATAACAGGCAGATTACGACTTTGGCAGCACAACACAGACTGGGGAACTTTGTTGTTCATTTGTTGTTTGTTTTTGTGTTCCTCGGCACGTTCCCACATCACACAGTTCAATTCCTCATCACGTCAAGGTGTTCTGTTTGTCCCTATGCTCTCAAGAATATATCAACCAGCAACATTCATCGAAAAGAGACGAATTGACATTGGTGACCAAATGTATGTCTGTAAGCCTTTCCAACATTATTTTAGTGATACACAATTAGAGGTGCTGTATAAAATGTTTTTACTTGCTCAACTGAAGTCCCGTTCAGGACATCTTATTAGACAACCACATATCCATTCAGTAATAGTGCTTAGTTGTGAAAGAGCTGTGACGCGAACGGTCCTTTCTCTCACACACCCACCGACCTGGCCTTTACACCTCTGACTTGGCTGAAAGACAAAGGGGACTGAGCGGTGTCTAAGAGACTGTTGCCCTCTTTCCAGAGGAAAACCAACCTGTTTCATTTGCTCTTTTCATTTAATAGTATCTTAAAAGGCCACAGCTAATGTCTATTTGCCTGTTAAACATTACATTTCATTATAATTAAAAATAGATTAGCTTTCCTGCAGAGCACAATTTATCATAATCATCATCCAGCCTTTTAAGGCCTTAAAATAATCCAATGCAGAGATCCATAACTCTTCGTGACACCATAATAATGTGTTTGCGGCCACATATATTTGGTGTACGGCTCCTTGATCAATACGAGTGAAACTTAAGTAGGTTTTGCTGCATGACTTTCCTTAGTGGAAACTCTCCTGGGTGGAACTACCCACTCAGAATGCAGGGTGCTACTCATAGCATTGATATGTTGACCAGCACTGCTGTCTGTTTGTCACTGTACTGTACAGTACTGTAGCTATATACAATTACCCGTGTGGAGAAGTGTCTGCTGTAGGGTATGGCTATAGATTGAAAGTGGATAAGAGTGGTGAAAGGCAATAAGTACATCGTCTCAAACTGATCAATTAAGATTAAAGGCACAAGCCTTGTAGCAATGCTCCTCTCCTCCCTGGATGCAGTAACATTATGCATAAGTCATGTGGTATCTCGCATTAGTAAAGGTGTATCCAATATTAGTACACATCAATCGTCAGCACAGTCTACTGTAATGGTAGGCGGAAAAGCTTAAATACTTCAAGCTTACAACGACGGGCAGATATTCACTTTTTGAGGTCGTGATTGAATAATGTTGAAATTGAAACTGAATTGAAAAGCTTCCAGCATGTCTATTTATCATGATCGTTGCACGGTGTCTCCAGTATCTCTAAGAGAGCTCTGCATCGATTTCGTCTCCATGAAAGTGCCTGGTTGGAAATGAAAGGGGGAAAGTGCTGCTTTAAGACAAGGCTTGGAGACCGACAAACAATAGAAAGGAAGGCTCCTGAGGCTTTGTGGAAAGCAGTCATTGTTGCCCACCATTCTAGCCAATATTCATCCCCAGCCTTAATGTGTTATTTATGTTTACCTTCCTGCATGCTGTACGCTCGTCGCTGGGTACAGCAGCCCGTCCCAGTAATCCAAGCAGGAGAAGCCATCTTATTGCTTGTCAGATGAAAAGCTTTGTCTTTTGACACTGTGGATCACTGTAGATCAATACTGTTACCAGAGAGAGAGAGAGAGAGAGAGAGAGAGAGAGAGAGAGAGACAGAGAGAGAGAGAGAGGGAACGAGAGAGAGGGAGCGAGAGAGAGATGGAACGAGATTGAGAGAGAACAAGAGAGAGACTGAGGGAGGAGAACGAGGAAGAGGATGGGAGACGTAGCATGAATAACCTACCTGTCAGAACTGATGGATTTTAAGGAGGCTGTTCATTGTCAGGTTGCCACCTCCATCCTTCCTTCCTTCCAGTGCTGACCTGTGTAGGTTGATAGCAGACAAACTCTACCCGGAAAACCTCATTACGTTTTAATTCATTTCTGTATCCTATTTTTATAATAGAGGATTGATTTTGACTTTGTGCGGTGGAGCAGAAAGTATTATTTTTCAAATATTTGTATTCCTCTCTGTCTTTGTGCGCAAGGGTGCGTGTGTGTGTTTTCATACCTAGGTGTGGCGTGAATGCGTTTCCTTAATCCATTTGAGTAATATATTTGAGACCCATATAAATAGTAAAGCACCAAAGCTTACTGAATTGTTCTAGCAGCATCGATGGGTAGTATTCTGTTACATGTATTTTAAATAAGTATTTTAATTACTTCTGAGTATTTCATATTGTGTATCACACTGGCATGAACTGCACTCCAATGTATTTTGTAACAAGACACTTTCGAGAGCTGCAATTTCAATTTTCAAAATACAAAATCATTTTCTATAGCATTCTTTAAATAGTTGTTGACAATTTTGTGGCCCACATTGGTTTTAAAAGTCTGATGGTAATATGGTGCGGTAAGATTGACTGCCAAATTAACAGTAGTTTAATGAGCAGTACCAGTTAAAAGTTTGGACAGACCTACTCATTCAAGGGTTTTTCACTATTTTGACTATTTTCTACACTTGTAGAACAATAGTGAAGACATCAACACTATGAAATAACACATATGGAATCATGTAGAAACACAAAAATTGTAAAACAAATCAAAATTCTTCAAAGTTGCCACCCTTTGCCTTGAGGCCAGCTTTGCACACTCTTGGCATTATCTCAACCAGCTTCATGAGGTAGTCACCTGCAATGCATTTCAATTAACAGGTGTGCCTTGTTAAAAGTTCATTTGTGGAATTGCTTTCCTTCTTAATGCGTTTGAGCCAATCAGTTGTGTTGTGACAAGGTAGGGGTGGTATACAGAAGATAGCCCAATTTGGTAAAATACTAAATCCATTTTACAGCAAGAACAGCTCAAATAAGCAAAGAGAAACATCAGTCCATCACTACTTTAATACTTAAAGGCCAGTCAATACAGAACATTTCAAGAAAATTGAAAATTAGTTCAAATGCAGTTGCAAAAAACATCAAGTGCTATGATGAAATTGGCTTTCATGAGGACCGCCACAGGAAAGGAAGACCGGGTTACTTCTGCTGCAGAGGATAAGTTCATTAGAGTTACCAGCCTTAGAAATTGCAGCACAAATAAATACTTCACAGAATTCAAGTAATAGACACATCTCAACATCAACTATTCAGAGGAGACTGTGTGAATCAGGCCTTCATACTGCAAAGAAACCACTACTAAAGGACCCCAAAAATAATAAGAGACTTTCTTGGGTCAAGAAACACAAGCAATGGACATTAGACCAGTGGAAATGTGTCCTTTGGCCTGATGAGTCCAAATGTGAGAATTTGGTTTCCAACCACCGTGTCTTTGTGAGACGCAGAGTAGGTGAACGGAACTCTGCATGTGTAGTTCCCATCGTGAAGCATGGAGGAGGAGGTGTGATGGTGTGGGGGTGCTTTGCTGGTGACACTGCCAGTGATTTATTTAGAATTCAAGGCACAATTAAACAGCATGGCTACCACAGCATTCTGCAGCAATGTGCCATCCCATCTGGTTTACGCTTAGTTTGACTATAATTTATTTTTCAACAGGACAATGACCCAATACACCTCCAGGCTGTGTAAGGGATATTTGACCAAGAAGGAGAGTGATGGTGCTGCATCAGATGACCTGGCCTCCTCAATCCCCCGACCTCAACCCAATTGAGATAGTTTAGGATGAGTTGGACCGCAGAGTGAAGGAAAAGCAGCCAACAAGTACTCAGCATATGTGGGAACTCCTTCAAGACTGTTGGAAAAACATTCCAGGTGAAGCTGGTTAAGAGAATGCCAAGCGTGTGCAAAGCTGTAATTAAGGCAAAGTGTGGCTACTTTGAAGAATCTGAAATGGAAGATATATTTTGATTTCTTTAACACTTTTTGGGTTACAACATGATTTCATATGTGTTTTTTTTCATAGTTTTGATGTCTTCACAATCCTTCTACAATGCAGAAAATATTTAAAATAAAGAAAAACCCTTGAATGAGTAGGTGTGTCCAAACTTTTGACTGGTACTCTATACAGTATGTAAAAATGAACAATTGCAAAGCATGCTGCTCTCAGTAAAGGCTGTACGCATCTCAGTAAATGTTGTATGGCCACTGCTTGACAATGCAGAGCCTTTTAGTCCACAGCATGTTCTGATCATCAACTATCACCAGTATTTTAGTGACTGGTCACATTGCCCTCTGTCACACAGTCCACGTAATTGTCACAGATTGTGGCAAGTGTTGGAATCTCACATGAGTTCTGCCTATTTACATGTGTTGTGTTTGTTCTGGTACTCATTTTGGGTGCCGGTACTGTTTAGATGTAGCTGCAAGAACTGTAAAATACTTTTAAACTAATATTTTATAAGAGGTGCAGGATCTCAAGCAGTAGAACATTTTAGGTGCCGGTATTCAGTTCTGGTGAGCTCCTGCCCAAGTCAAGCACTGTTATTGTGTTGAAAAGGCCAACAGTTTGGAAATTAAGGTTATGAATGAATTTAATAAGGAGCTACCTCTTTCTTCAACACACTGCTATTGACTAATAATCATATTGAATAGGCCATATTGCATGGACTTGGACAGCTAAGTATAGGGCTACAACATTTTATAGGCTATTCAATATTATAGTCACATGCGTTTAGAATCAAGCATCAAGGACCATCAGTTAACCTTTTTTCCTCATCAAAGAAGCTTGTTCCAAGCGGTGTTGAACCCATGTTTATAGCGCACTATCAATTGAGAGTCTTTAGCAGCGTATGCCACCAAGAAGCGATAATGATACCGATAGCCTAAATGACTGCTATTTGAGAAGTGTTGTAAGGACCTAATTTATATTTTTCTTAGTCAAGGATGTATCAGTGCAATATCCTTCTGGTGGCCAGGCTTGACCTATTTTAAGAAATGCCTTTGGTTGGTGGACATAAAGTCTAAGATCTTTCAAAGGGCTGTTGAAGAAGTTGTGCCAGGATATAATCAGTACTACCTGTTGAGGTTAGCGTTGGGCTAACGTGTGCCATGTTATCTGATGGGACCATCTACAATTTAGCTTTCTGTCACATGAAAGTAAATTGATGCTTTTCATTGGCTGATTCTCATTTTGTGCGTGATAATTTTTAAAACTCTAAATGTTTGCTTATGTTCGCAAGTATGGCCCCAGTGCATTCAACTAAGGTAGATAAACAGCAACATAATCACAGTCTTAGCAAGAAACACGCTTCTGTAACCGTTAATGAGTATGTTTTTGCTTTCGGCCAGCTACTTGCAAATGAATAATATTTTTTTTTAAATACAAAATTAAATACAATACTTTATTGAAGTGTCTTATGAACTCAGCAAAAAAGAAACCTTCCTTTTTCAGGACCCTGTCTTTCAAAGATAATTCTTAAAAATCCAAATAACTTCACAGATCTTCATTGTAAAGGGTTCAACATTGTTTCACATGCGTTTTCAATGAACCATAAACAATTAATGAACATGCACCTGTGGAATGGTCGTTAAGACACTAACAGCTTACAGACGGTAGGCAATTATGGTCACAGTTATGAAAACTTAGGACACTAAAAAGGCCTTTCTACTGACTCTGAAAAACACCAAAAGAAAGATGCCCAGGGTCCCTGCTCATCTGCGTGAACGTGCCTTAGGCATGCTGCAAGGAGGCATGAGGACTGCAGATGTGGCCAAGGCAATACATTGCAATGTCCGTACTGTGAGATGCCTAAGACAGTGCTACAGGGAGACAGGACGGACAGCTGATCGTCCTCGCAGTGGCAGACCATGTGTAACAACACCTGCACAGGATTGGTACATCTGAACATCACACCTACGGGACAGGTGCAGGATGGCAACAACAAAAAGTGCTCTTTATTGACAAGTCACGATTTTGTCTCACCAGAGGTGATGGTCGGATTCGCGTTTACTGTCGAAGGAATGAGCGTTACACCGAGGCCTGTACTCTGGAGCGGGATAGATTTGGAAGTGGAGGGTCCGTCATGGTCTGGGGCGGTGCCTCACAGCATCATCGGACTGAGCTTGTGGTCACTGCAGGCAATCTCAACACTGTGCATTACAGGGAAGACATCCTCTTCCCTCACGTGGTACCCTTCCTGCAGGCTCATCCTGACATGACCCTCCAACATGACAATGCCACCAGCCATACTGCTCGTTCTCTGCGTGATTTCCTGCAAGACAGGAATATCAGTGTTCTGCCATGGCCAGCCAAGATCGAAGATCTCAATCCCATTGAGCAAGTCTGGGACCTGTTGGTTCGGAGGGTGAGGGCTATTCCCCCCCAGAAGTGTCCGGGAACTTGCAGGTGCCTTGGTGGAAGAGTGGAGTAACATCTCACAGCAAGAAGTGGCAAATCTGGTGCAGTCCATGAGGAGGAAATGCACTGCAGTACTTAATACAGCTGGTGGCCACACCAAATACTGACTGTTACTTTTTATTTTGACCCCCCCCCCCCCCTTGTTCAGGGACACGTTATTACATTTCTGTTAGTCACATGTCTGTGGAACTTGTTCAGTTTATGTCTCAGTTGTTGAATCTTGTTATGTTCATACAAATATTTACACATGTTAAATTTGCTGAAAATAATCGCAGTTGACAGTGAGAGAACATTTATTTTTTTGCTGAGTTTATTTTATTTTGATAAATTGTCTTTAGCGTATTTTATAGTTGTAATTTGTTATTTATTACAGAGATGTGTTGCAACGCAACACATCTCTTTCGCTCAGAGTTGATCAGGCTGTTGATTGTGGACTGTGGAATGTTGTCCCACTCCTCCTCAATGGCTGTTTGAAGTTGCTGGATATTGGCTGGAACTGGAACACGCTGTCGTACACGTTGATCCAGAGCACCAAAAAACATGCTCAATGGGTGACATGTCTGGTGAGTATGCAGGCCATGGAAGAACTGAGACATTTTCAGCTTCCAGGAATTGTGTACAGATCCTTGCAACATGGGGCCAGGCATTATCATGCTGAAACATGAGGTGCTGGATGAATGGCATGACAATGGGCCTCAGTATCTCGTCACGGTTTCTCTGTGCATTCAAATTGCCATTGATAAAATGCAATTGTGTTCGTTGTCCGTAGCTTATACCTGCCCATATCATAACCCCGCCGCCACCATGAGGCATTCTGTTCACAACGTTGACATCAGCAAACCGCTGCACGACTGGCATCTTCACCAGCGTGCCAGTGGCCATCAAAGGTGAGCTTTTTCCCACTGAAGTCTGTTACGATGCCGAACTGCAGTCAGGTCAAGACCCTGGTGAGGACGATGAGCACGCAGATGAGCTTCCCTGAGACTTTTTCTGACAGTTTGTGCAGAAATTCTTCGGCTGTGCAAACCCACAGTTTCATCAGCTGTTCGGGTGGCTGGTAAGAATCCTCCAGGTAAAAAAGCCATATGTGGCTGGCGTGGTTACACGTGGTCTGCTGTAGGGCAATTAAGCTCTTATGGGGTTAAAAGTCCTCTTCCTCTTCCTGCCAAGACTGGCATTCATTTCAATGTCGGCTAATAGACTGATGCAGCAATAGCTTCCCTAGAACATTCTGTTATGATCGATTGAGATTTATATCCCACTGTGCACAGACGTCAATTCAACGTCTATTCCATGTTTTTTCAACATTATTTAATTGAAATGACGTGGAAACAACATTGATTCAACCAGTGTGTGCCCAGTGGGATGTGTAATATAAAATTCATCCAGACTAATAATAATACTCTGTAACTAATGACAACAGACAGTCGCTTCCCGCATTCCATGCCCCTTTATCTTTTGATGACAGTCCACTCCTCTCCTCGCTCTGCCTTGCAAGGCTCCAAAAAGGCATCCACACACTGACTTTATTAAGAATGAACTCACTCTCTCTTTCTGATTTTCTCTGTCTCTCCCAGCCTCTCTCAATCCTTCTCTGCGTCGCTCTGTCTCTCCCTTTGCCCCAGCGAGCACCGCAGCCTTCTCGGCCTCGCCAATTTCACCCGCGTGAGGATCAGAGTTCCTCCTAGCCGAGCAGAGAGCTGCTCTCCGGGGGACGCCAAGCAATAACATGGCCTGGAAGTAGAAGAAATCATCAAATCTAATGCATAGAGTGATCTGACTCCTCTAACCCCGCTTATTCCTTAATTTATTAGACATATGAGAGAGGAAAAGGCAGCAATCCAATGCACAGAAGACTCCCGAGACGTTTCCAGGTACTATAGTGTTTATTGCTTTGGGTTTAGCCCTGGAAAAAACTCTCAATCTATTTTCATCATCTAGGCCTATCCCAACAAGCAACAATTCAGAAACTCTGAAAGATGGCGCTTTGCTTACTTTTTTGATATGCACTCATCACTCAGGAACTGAGGAGAATAGCATAAATAGTCAAAGTGCTAGGGAGCTCTACTAGCTGTTGTTGGAGCTCTGGTTGAAACCTCCATATCTGTCAGAAGAGCTTGCTGAAATGGTGTTTGGATGAGATATATTGGCCAGTATCTCAAAGGCAAGCTGTAGCAGTTGAAACACAAATAGGATTAATGCTATGTCAATACGGCCACTCAAGCTTCTTTCCGCTCTCCATCCACACACAATACACTAACTTAGAGGTGAACCAACAAGTACTAGATGTACTATATATTAGACTGTGACAAAAAGGTTTTATTAAGTGAAGTTTATAACGCCTTTTTGGGAGGAGAGCATTTCACTTAAGAAGACACATCTATTCCACAGAAGGAACTTCCATATATGGGCAATGCCTTCTGTATTGGAATGCAGCCTTACAGCAAGACCTCCATAACGTAAGCCCCATTTGTGATCGGGTGTGCGAGTGTACACATCTGTTCACGCCGGAAACGCCCCACAATTCAATTTGCGATGATTGTACAGCTGTTAAGAAAAGTCAGCTAAAACGTAAAACCAACATCAATATGGAGAAGTCAACATACAAGTGTAAGTAAAAAGGAATGTAAATAAGTTAGAAATTGTGCTACTAATGCACATGATGGCACAAACACGTAAAAGTAATGAAGTTTTTGTTTGGTTAGCTTTTGGAAATTGTAGAAATAAAACATTTTCCTTCTTCAGATGATCCAGCTAGGCAGGCTAACATCAACTAGCTAGCACATTTTTTTGCCATCATACAGGCGTATATATATATATATATATATATATATATATATATATATATATATATATATATACATACAATTACAATATGATTAGATGTCTACTCAAATGAACTATATAATTATTAATATATATATATATATATATATACATTAATAATTATATTGTTCATTTAAGTAGACATGTAATCATATTGTAATTGTATAACTATCTTGATTGGTACTGTCCAATTATCACCCACCTTTAATTGTATGATATTCTGTGTACAACAGGGTCAAACGAGGTGACCAAACGCCTCATTACTCTTCGAGTTGTTTACAGGAAAGCGGGAATCCTGCAAAGATGGGCTGGGAGTAAGTGGGGAAATGGAATGGGAGATAATACTAACCACAACAAACAAAACTTTGAAAATCATAACTAATAATTAATGGATTAGCAGTAGCACTATATTAAATGTATTATATTAGTCAACAATCTGGCGTGTAAGGAAAAGGGTGTTTGCTTTGCACACCAGCAACCCGGATTTGCGTCCCTTTTCCATCGTTAGCTACATTGGTGCCTGAAGTGGGATAGTAGCCGTGACCCACGTTACAATTCTCACCAAGTGGGTTAACCCTATTGATGCAATGCATAGGATGTTTTCCTTTCACGCCAATCGAACATGTTTCTCTTCCCCGCCCCAAAGTTTCCAAAAATATAATATTTGTGGCGTCAGTTTGTCCATTATTTACAGGACAATTTAGCAGAGGATGGGGATGGAGGGAAAGCTCACAGGTGGCCAGGCCACAAAGAAGTTGGAGAATTTAACCCTTGTGTGGTGTTTGGGTCTGTGGGACCCATTTTCAATGTTTACTAAAATGTAAATTATACAATGGATTCATTTTTCAACCTGACTCATTGGCAAATTTTCTGTGAAGAACATGTAAAATAACACATTTTCATTGAATGCATACTGTGCACCCCTCTACACATTTATTTATATTACATATGTGGTGTTCGGGTCCCCTGGAAAAAAGGGATGGGGGCCTGAGATTTTTAAAACCCTTTATAAATATAGGACAAAACATACATCACAACAAGAGAGACAACACTGCATAAAGAGTAGACCTAAGGCAGCAACACATGACAACATAGTAGCAGCACAAAACATGGTACAAACATTATTTGGCACAGACAACAGCACAAAGGGCAAGAAGGTAGAGACAACAATACATCACACAAAGCAGAGTGTCCATGATTGAGTCTTTGAATGAAGAGATAAAACTGTGTACCTTCACTCTATCTTCCTCCTCCCTGGGCCTGCTGGATGCAACAATGGCCGACGCAGATGGTGGTTACTCATGTACACAGCAAAAAGTCTTCTTTTGAACTGTTCATCACAGACACCATCGAGAGGATCGTTCTGGACTGCATTAATTTGGAGGGAACGTGTGTTTTTGGAGAGCGATGGAAGGAGATGGACCAAACTCATTAACATGCATACTTTGGTATTCTTATCCTTGCTGGTGTTTTCAGATCCAATGGGGAATCCACAGAATCCTTGTGGGATGCAGAAACTGGCAGAGAACAATGTCTCTGGAAACCTTCCACATTATTTCCAGGATTATCCACTTTGATAACTGAGACACCAGAGGCCTCATAAATAAACGTTGTGTAGGCACAAAAGAAGGCGTACGCCACTTTCTAAGCAAACTTTGGGATTCATAAGGGGAAACCGGCGTGGGACGTGCATGCGCAATGTGTTATAAATCAGAATATTTTTGTGCGTAAGCACTTTCTGTGTTTTGTCCGTACGCCACCTTTTGACGTGCATCCTCAGCACAGTTTATAAATGAGGCCCCAGACCAGCTCGGTGGCAGAGAGACAAGCTAGCTGCAATTAGGTCAGTGTGGGACATGTTGGTGGACCGCCTTCCCCTGTTTTACAACCTGTTTTGCCACCCTTTGACTTGATGACAGCTTTGCACACTCTTGGCATTCTCTTAACCAGCTTCACCTGGAATGCTTTTCCAACAGTCTTGAATGAGTTCCCACATATGCTGAGAATTTATTCTGCTTTTCCTTCACTCTGCGGTCCAACTCATCCCAAACCATCTCAATTGGGTTGAGTTCGGGTGATTGTGGAGGCCAGGTCATCTGATGCAGCACTCCATCCCTCTCCTACTTATTGAAAGAGCCCTTACCCAGCCTGGAGGTGTGTTGGGTAATTTTCCTGTTGAAAAACAAATGATAGTCCCATTAAGTACAAACCGATGGGATGGCATATTGCTGCAGAATTTTGTGGTAGCCATGCTGGTTAATTGTGCCTTGAATTCTAAATAAATCACAGACAGTGTCACCAGCAAAGCACCCCCACACCATCACACCTCCTCCATGCTTCATGGTGGGAACCACACATGCAGAGATCATCCGTTCACCTACTCTTTGCTTATTTGAGCTGATCTTGCCATAATATGGATTTGGTCGTTTACCAAATAGGACTATGTTATGTATACCACCCCTAACTTGTCACAACACAACTGATTGGCTCAAGTAGAATAAGAAGGAAATACATTCCACAAATCAACTTTTAATAAGGTATTCCTGTTAATTGAAATGCATTCCAGTTGACTACCTCATGAAGCTGGTTGAGAGACCGCCAAGAGTGTGCAAAGTTGTCATCAAAGCAAGGGGTGGCTACTTTGAAGCGTCTCAAATATAACATACCTTTTCATTTGTTTAACACTTTTTTGGATACTACATGATTCCATATGTGTTATTTCATAGTTGTGTTGTCTTCACTATTATTCTACAATGTAGAAATGAGAAAAAATAAAGAAAAACATTTGAATGAGTAGGTGTGTTCAAACTTTTGACTTGTACTATACATACACTACCGTTCAACAGTTTGGGGTCACATAGAAATGTCCTTTTTCAAAGAAAATCAAATTTTTTGTCCATTAAAATAACATCAAATTGATCAGAAATACAGTGTAGACATTGTTAATGTTGTAAATGACTATTGTAGCTGGAAACGGCAGATTTTTAATGGAATATCTACATAGGCGCACAGAGGCCCATTATCAGCAGCCATCACTCCTGTGTTCCTATAGCACATTGTGTTAGCTAATCCAAGTTTAAAATTTTAAAAGGCTAATTGATCATTAGAAAACCCTTTTGCAATTATGTTAGCACAGCTGACAGCTTTGTTCTGATTAAAGAAGCAATAATACTGGCCTTCTTTAGACTAGTTGAGTCAGTCTATTCTTGTTCTGAGAAATGAAGGCTATTCCATGTGACAAATTGCCAAGAAACTGAAGAGCTCTTACAACGCTGTGTACTAGTGACGGCAGGTAGCCTAGTGGTTAGAGCGTTGGGCCAGTAATCGAAACGTTGGTAGATCGAATCCCGGAGCTGACAAGGTAAAAATCTGTCGTTCTGCACCTGAACGAGGCAGTTCATCCACTGTTCCTAGGCCATCATTGTAAATAAGAATTTGTTCTTAACTGACTTGCCTAGTTAAATAAAGGTTAAATAAATACATTAAAAAACTACTCCCTTCACAGAACAGCGCATACTGTCGCTAACCAGAAACAGGAGTGGGAGGCCCTGGTGCTCAACTGAGCAAGAGGACAAGGACATTAGAGTTTCTAGTTTGAGAAACAGATGCCTCACAAGTCCTCAACTGGCACCTTCATTAAATAGTACCTGCAAAACACCAGTCTCAACGTCAGCAGTGAAGAGGTGACTCTGGGACGCTGGCATAGTTATGGCAAGCCATATCTCAGACTGGCCAATAAAAAGAAAAGATTAAGATGGGCAAAAGAACATAGACATTGGACAGAGGAACTCTTCCTGGACAGAGGAACTCTTCCTGTTGACACAATACTGTGAATCTGGGCCTGTGGCTCCCTTAATGCGCACATGACATCCATTGATTTCTCCCACACACTTGATGAATGTCTGGCTCTGTTATAGCATAGCTAAGCCCTGGCCAACAGCATCTAACACCTCTGGTTTGGGCAATGAAATGCAGCGATGACTGCACTGCACGGAGAACAGAGGTCTTCTGCACATTGAAGGCACGGGAGACTTGCATGAAAGCTGTGTGCCAACCAATAGACTATAGTGAGAACCTCAAGGTGACAACCCTAGCCGTGCTGTTTGTGGACATCAAGGGGACTTATAACCATGTTCATGGCTTCTCTGGACAAACGGAAATCACGATTCATGTCTGTCTGCACATCAAGGTAGATCTGCAGAAGTGGCACAGTGGTGTTCATTCTGGCGTAGTGTACCAAACTCTGTAGAAAAAAAGGAATTAAAATGTTACATTCTTTTGAAATAAAAACAAGTGCCTCAAGACAACTGGGAACTCTGGGAAGAAAACAAGTTCAAATCATGCCGTCAGTAATCTTCAGGTTGGAAAGTTATGACTCTAGAAAGAGGCCTGAGATCCCATCATGCCTTTCTGTGTTGGGTGACCGTTTAAAGCAATTGTTCAGTTTAAAGTTGTCTTGAGTGCACGGAAGTTGGAGACTTATGAGTTCCCAGTTGTTTTTCACACGGCATCAGACAACAGGAGATACTGGTAACATACTGTGTGAGTATCTACTGTAAACAGATTTGAAGCACAGCACTCTTCATATGAACAAAGTGTTTTTGAAGAAAACGTGACTTTGATAAACATTTCAAAGCCATCTACTTTTGTAGTTTTTTTATACTTTTTTTATTTCACCTTTATTTAACCAGGTAGGCTAGTTGAGAACAAGTTCTCATTTACAACTGCCACCTGGCCAAGATAAAGTAAAGCAGTGCGACACAAACAACAACACAGAGTTACACATGGAATAAACAACCGTACAGTCAATAACACAATAGAGAAAAAAGAAAGTCTATATACAGTGTGTGCAAATGGCATGAGGAGGTAAGGCAATAAATAGGCCATAGTAGCAAAGTAATTACAATTTAGCAGATTAACACTGGAGTGATAGATGAGCAGATGAGGATGAGCAGATGATGGTGTGTAAGTAGTGATACTGGTGTAGAGCAGCAAAGTAAATAAAAACAATATGGGGATGAGGTAGGTAGATTGGGTGGGCTATTAAAACCTTTTCTCAATAGGGGGTGCTGTTGGCACTTTGTAATAATTTCGTTCCCAAATTAAACTGCCTCGTACTCAATTCTTGCTCGTACAATATGCATATTATTATTACTATTGGATAGAACACTCTCTAGTTTCTAAAACCGTTTGAATTATATCTGTGAGTAAAACAGAACTCGAGTTGGAGCCTTTTTCCTATGAGGATGTGAGAATGCTGAATTCTGCAAGCTGTTCCCAGGTCAGTTTATTAATTTGCCTGTCTTCTATTGGTTGAGATGCACTGCATATGCCTTCCCCTGGATGTCAGCGAATAGTGAGAATTGAAATGGAGTCTCTAGGCAGATCTGAAGGCCTATAAATAGGCTGGCAACGTGGTGTACCCTCTTTCCCCTTTTCGCCATGACGCAGGAAGGACCTTGGCATGTCGTACTAGAAAGCTCCGGTTATAGCTCTTAGATATATCCGGCTCTGATTTTATTCGATATAGGTGTTAAAGACATCATAATGTTGTTATTTTAAACCGAGTTATATCAGTTTATGTCAGTATATTGCGATTTTCTGGTATTTATTTGTGTTGCGTTCTAGGGAGTTGGGCACGTCTGGCCCACATGGCTAATGTTTACTGCTAATTCCAACGTTGAAGACTACATTCTACAACCGAGCAACGATTCTTTTGGACAAAGGACAACTTGCCCAAGATTCTGATGGAAGCACATCAAAATGTAAGAACTATTTATGCTGTTAATTCGTTGTTCTGTTGAAAAATGTAAAATGCATAATCCGCCATTAATTTCGGTGCGGTCTCGCTTTAACGCACGCTGTATGTCGTAGTAACGTTAATTTAAAAAATGTAACACAGCGATTGCATTAAGAACTAATGTATCTTTCATTTGCTGTCCAACCTGTATTTTTTAGTCAAGTTTATGATTAGTTATCGATTAGAATAGGTGCCTCTCCCAAGATTTCTCCCGACATTTTGTTTGCATTTTGGCTACTATTCATATTGTATAACCACGATTTGTGCCGCTAAATATGCACATTTTCGAACAAACTCTATATGTATTGTGTAATATGATGTTATAGGACTGTCATCTGAAGAATTCTGAGCAGGTCAGTGAAAAAATTAATATCTTTTGCTGGTTTATACGTTATCGCTATTTTTGGCTTGAATCAATGCTGTTGTGTGGTTGGCTATTGTAGTAAGCTAATATAATGCTATATTGTGTTTTCGCTGTAAAACACTTAAAAAATCTGAAATATTGGCTGGATTCACAAGATCTTTGTCTTTCATTTGCTGTACGCTGTGTATTTTTCAGAAATGTTTTATGATGAGTATTTAGGTAATTCACGTTGCTCTCTGTAGTTATTCTAGTCGCTTTGGTGAGAGTTGTGATGGTGGCTGCAATGGTAAACTATGATTTATACCTGAAATATGCACATTTTTCTAACAAAACATATGCTATACAATAAATATGTTATCAGACTGTCATCTGATGAAGTTGTTTCTTGGTTAGTGGCTATTTATATCTTTATTTGGTCGAATTTGTGATAGCTACCTATGCAGGAAAAAAATGGTGGAGTAAAAAAAGTTGTGTCTTTTGCTAACGTGGTTAGCTAATAGATTTACATATTGTGTCTTCCCTGTAAAACATTTAAAAAATCAGAAATGGTGGCTAGATTCACAAGATGTGTATCTTTCATCTGGTGTCTTGGACTTGTGATTTAATGATATTTAGATGCTAGTATTTACTTGTGACGCTATGCTAGGCTATGCTAGTCAGCTTTTTTACTGATGGGGGTGCTCCCGGATCCGGGATTGGGAGGAAGTAGAAGTTAACAGATGGACTACGTACAGCTGCAGCGATCTGTTAGCTACTCAGATAGCTGATGTTTAAAGTTAGTGAGGGAAATGTAAGTCTCCAGCTTCAGCCATTTTTGCAATTCGTTCCAGTCACTGGCAGCAGAGAACTGGAAGGAAAGGCGGCCAAAGGAGGTGTTGGCTTTGGGGATGACCAGTGAGATATACCTACTGGAGTGTGTGCTACGGGTGGGTGTTGTTAACGTGACCAGTGAGCTGAGATAAGGCGGAGCTTTACCTAGCATAGACTTATAGATGACCTGGAGCCAGTGGGTCTGGCGACGAATATGTAGCGAGGGCCAGCCGACTAGAATATACAGTTCACAGTGGTGGGTGGTATAAGGCACTTTGGTAACAAAACGGATGGCACTGTGATAGACTACATCCAATTTGCTGAGTAGAGTATTGGAAGCTATTTTGTAGATGACGTCGCCGAAGTCGAGGATCGGGAAGATAGTCAGTTTTACTAGGATAAGTTTGGCAGCGTGAGTGAAGGAGGCTTTGTTGTGAAATAGAAAGCCGATTCTAGATTTGATTTTGGATTGGAGATGTTTGATATGAGTCTGGAAGGAGAGTTTACAGTCTAGCCAGAGACCTAGGTATTTGTAGTTGTCCACGTATTCTAGGTCAGAACCGTCCAGGGTAGTGATGCTAGTCGGGCGGGCGGGTGCAGGCAGCGATCGGTTGAAAAGCATGCATTTGGTTTTACTAGCGTTTAAGAGCAGTTGGAGGCCACGGAAGGAGTGTTGTATGGCATTGAAGCTCGTCTGGAGGTTAGTTAACACAGTGTCCAAAGAAGGGCCAGATGTATACAGAATGGTGTTGTCTGCGTAGAATTGGATCAGGGAATCACCCGCAGCAAGAGCGACACCATTGATATATACAGAGAAAAGAGTCGGCCCGAGAATTGAACCCTGTGGTACCCCCATAGAGGCTGCCAGAGGTCCGGGACAACATGCCCTCCGATTTGACACACTGAACTCTGTCTGAGAAGTAGTGAACCAGGCGAGGCAGTCATTTGAGAAACCAAGGCTATTGAGTCTGCCGATAAGAATATGGTGATTGACAGAGTCAAAAGCCTTGGTCAGGTCGATGAAGACGGCTGCACAGTACTGTCTTTTATCGATGGCGGTTATGATATCGTTTAGTACCTTGAGCATGGCTGAGTTGCACCCATGACCAGCTCGGAAACCGGATTGCACAGCGGAGAAGGTACGGTGGGATTCTAAATGGTCAGTGATCTGTTTATTAACTTGGCTTTCAAAGACTTTAGAAAGGCAGGGCAGGATGGATATAGGTCTATAACAGTGTGGGTCTAGAGTGTCACCCCCTTTGAAAAGGGGGATGATCGCGGCAGCTTTCCAATATTTAGGCATCTCGGACGATACAAAAGAGAGGTTGAACAGACTGGTAATAGGGGTTGCCACAATGGCGGCGGATAATTTTAAAAAGAGAGGGTCCAGATTGTCTAACCCAGCTGATTTGTACGGGTCCAGGTTTTGCAGAACATCTGTGATCTGGATTTGTGTGAAGGAGAAGCTGGGGAGGCTCGGGCAAGTAGCTGCGGGGGGTGTGGAGCTGTTGGCCGGGGCTGGGGTAGCCAGGAGGAAAGCATGGCCAGCCGTAGAGAAATGCTTATTGAAATTTTCGATTATCATGGATTTATCGGTGGTGACCGTGTTACCTAGCCCCAGTGCAGTGGGCAGCTAGGAGGAGGTGCTCTTGTTCTCCATGGACTTTACAGTGTCCCAAAACTTTTTGGAGCTACAGGATGCAAGTTTCTGTTTGAAAAAGCTAGCCTTTGCTTTCCTGACTGACTGTGTGTATTGGTTCCTGACCTTTCTGAACAGTTGCATAACGCTGGGACTATTCGACGCTATTGCAGTCCGCCACAGGATGTTTTGGTGCTGGTCAAGGGCAGTCAGGTCTGGAGTGAACCAAGGGCTATATCTGTTCTTAGTTCTACATTTTTTGAAAGGGTCATGCTTATTTAAGATGGTGGGGAAATTACTTTTAAAGAACGACCAGGCATCCTCGACTGACGGGATGAGGTCAATATCCTTCCAGGATACCCGGGCCAGGTCGATTAGAAAGGCCTGCACGCAGAAGTGTTTTAGGGAGCGTTTGACAGTGATGAGGGGTGGTTTGACCACGGACCAATAGCGGATGCAGGCAATGAGGCAGTGATCGCTGAGATCCTGATTGAAAAACAGCAGATGTGTATTTGGAGGGCAAGTTGGTCAGGATAATATCTATGAGGGTGCCCATGTTTACGGATTTAGGGTTGTACCTGGTAGGTTCCTTGATCATTTGTGTGAGATTGAGGGCATCTAGTTTAGATTGTGGGACGGCTGTGGTGTTAAGCATATCCCAGTTTAGGTCACCTAACAGAACAAACTCTGAAGATAGATGGGGAGCAATCAATTCACATATGGTGTCCAGGGCACAGCTGGGAGCTATAACAGGCGGCAACAGTGAAATACTTCTTTCTGGAGAGATTAATTTTAAAATGAGAAGCTCGAACTCTTGTTGTACATTGCAACTCCTCCCCCTCTAGTAGTTCTATCTTGATGGAAAATGTTGTAGTTGGGTATGGAAATCTCAGAATTTTTGGTGGCCTTCCTAAGCCAGGATTCAGACAGAGCAAGGACATCAGGGTTGGCAGAGTGTGCTAAAGCAGTGAGTAAAACAAACTTAGGGAGGAGGCTTCTGATGTTAACATGCATGAAACCAAGTCTTTTTCGATTACAGAAGTCAACAAATGAGAGTGCCTGGGGACACGTCGGGCCTGGGTTAGCCTCCACATCACCCGAGGAACAGAGGAGTAGTAGGATGAGGGTACGGCTAAAGGCTAGCAAAACTGGTAATCTAGTGCGTTGGCAGAGAATAAAAGTAGCAGATTTCTGGGTGTGGTAGAATAGATTCAGGGCATAATGTGCAGACAGGGGTATGGTGGGGTGTGGGTACAGTGGAGGTAAGCCCAGGCACTGAGTGATGATAAGAGAGGTTAAATCTCTGGACGTGCTGGTTATGCTGGGTGAGGTCACCGCATGTGTGGGGGCTGGGACAAAGGAGGAATCTGAGGCTATCCTAAACAACAGTATACAAGGCATATTGACATTTGAGAGAGACATAAAGCGAGGCATAAAGCAATCACAGGTGTTGATTGGGAGAGCTAGCTAAGACAACAACAGCTAATCAGCTAAGACAACAACAACAGGTAAAATGGCAATGAATGGGCAGAGAGGGTCGGTTAACTAAACACAGGGCCTGAGTTCGGTGCTAGGGCCGACAGATAAACAAAAATAAACAGAATGGAGTACCGTGATAAATGAACAGTCCAGCAAGCATCAGCTATGTAGCCAAGTGATCATAGGGTCCAGTGAACAGCAATAGATGGAAGAGGGAAGCCGCGGGGTAGTCGTTGCTACGCTAGCACGCGGAAGACACAGCATTTAACGTTAGCAGGCCGGGGTAGGTAGAAGCGTCTGCTCCGACTTCCGGCAAAGGCCGGTTGAAGGCACAGCTGATGGAATTACGTCTGCAGATCAGTCGTGGTGGTACGGCGGGGCGCTGTGTCGACGAAGGGACCGGGCTAGATGGCGAAAGAGGTATTGAGTTGTGGTAATTTCGTTTTGCTAGCCAGGAGATGCGCCTGGCTCAGGGCTAGCTTCGGGGTTGGGTCACTCAGTGGCAGCTAGCTAGCTGTGATGATCAATGGTCCAGGGTTTACGGCAAGAATCCGGCGTTGAGGTGGAGAAAAACAGTCCGAGGCTGGCAGGTATTATCCAGGCTAAGAAACGGCTGGTGCCTGAGCAGAGGGTAAAGGCCGCTAGCAGTGGCTAACAATGACTAAATAGCTAGTAGCTAATTAGCTGTCTAGCTCCTGATGAAAGTCTTGGCTATAAGGTCTAATAAATAGCGGATCCGTATCACATTGAGTGAGGTGGGTTACCGGAAGGTATATTTAATTTAAAAATGGAAAAAGAGATTGAAAAACAAATTGGAATATATACAAAAAAGACGAAAAAATACAAAAAGTAAACGAGAGGATGACAAACCACGTCTGCACTGCTACGCCATCTTGGATAGGTGTAGTCAGTGTGTAAACAGTGCAGTTAGCATAGAGGGTGCTAGCATTGCTAATGTTAGCTAGCGCATACAACTTTCCCTGACAGCACATGCAACCGATTTGAAATGGCTAGCTAGTTAGCGGGGTGCGCGCTAATAGCGTTTCAATCGGTGACGTCACTCGCTCTGAGACCTTGAAGTAGTTGTTCCCCTTGCTCTGCAAGAGCCGCGACTTTTGTGGAGCGATGGGTAACGATGCTTCGAGGGTGGCTGTTGTCTATGTGTACAGAGGGTCCCTGGTTTGAGCTCAGGTAGGGGCGAGGAGAGGGACGGAAGCTATACTGTTACACACACTTATACATCAAAATGTTCGATTTTTCCTGATATGGTCGGATGGCTAGCATTCAATAACTGCGGATGAGTTATCTTCTGGTCAAGATACAAAATGCAATCATAATTGACTGTAGTGCATATACATCACACACAACAGCTACCGGTGGTTCCATGATGACTGACCACACAACCTTGGGACGAACGTGGGACAAATTTCCTGGAAAAGGCGGTCCATTTCAAATTAATTCATTCCTCCCTTGCCCCTTTTCCTGCAAGTGCCAACTCATCAAACGTCAGTGCTTCTAAAAATGAATCCTTCACTCAGCTCTTCACGTGCGCACAGCCCCCAGCCAGCCGGTGTTGCGGCGTAAGATGGGATAGGCTATATAGGATTTGTAGTTCCTTGACTTTGTGCCATTCATTTACCAGCTATGAAACAAAACGGCAAACAGCTATTTTGTTATAAATGTCATCATACTTTACTATTTTTATTCACAAATGCAAGTGAAACGCTCGCACTGTGGAGCCCTGACCAACTGCCTACGCAGCTGGTAAAATGTACACCTCAACCACCAATGACAAAATCTACCCACATTTGGCAGGTGGCGGGGGTTAATTTTAGGCCCTGCCCGCTACCATGTCTTCCTCCTCCAGGCTTCCTGCACAATGGCACCAGCAGCAGGGCCAACACAACCTCAGCTGACGGCCAGAGGTTGGTCCTGTTAGCATGCTCAGCGCAACCCCAGTTCACAACACATCTTTGTTAGATGGTGAGAAGCTGAACTTGATTATTTCACTACATATTTTCTATTTAATGAAATTCTCTTCCAATGTAATATTTATATTTGCAGGGCGAAGGGCCCCATGACATTTCCTAATCAAATTTCAAACCCATCTATTGTAATGTGATTTGTTGGCATGGGTCCGATTTTTCGGCATGTGTCTATGTTTTTTATTTGGTGTAAATTGTTGCTTTAAACCTCAAACCATACGTGCAACAACAAATAACTCTTACTGGAATGAATGCTGGGTGACTAATGGATTAAACCCGTGTAATCCATGTCGGTCCCTATCTCTCTCTCTCTGCTTCCTGCTGCTTTGCACTCTAATAATCAACAACTGATGGTGTGGATGGTTCTCTCTATATCTCGTTCTCTCTCTCGCTCTCTTCCCCCTTTTCTCTCTCTCTCTCTCTCTCTCTCTCTCTTTCTCACCTCTCTCTCTCTTTCTCACCTCTCTCTCTCTCTCTCCTATCCCTCTCTTATTGAACACCACCGTTTCCATGGGCCCATCTATCATTGTGTCAGGTCACTCAGTCAAAGGTAAGCCCCGATGAGAGTAGGAGAGACAATGAACATCCACCCAATCACCAACTACTTTGATAAAGAGCACTGTTGCATTACTTCCCAAAAACTTTGGGGTCAATTCCATTTCAATTCCTGTCAGTTGAATTGGACATGAATTGGTTTCTCCTTTGGAATGCAGTTCAATCTCTCAATTGGTTGCAATTGGGATAGAATGTATCGCAACCCAAGTTTTTATTATCAACCGCTAAAGTCTACAGGTGAGTATTTACATGTGAGGGATACAGAATACTACTCAGCACATAATGTCATTCTGTGGAAGGGGGTGAGTTTGAGAAGCTAGGTAATCAGATAGGGTAAGGGAGGAGAGATTCAGGAGCGAGTGAGAAGGAAAGAGAGAGAGAGAGAGATGAAACAGACAGAAGGGAGACTCTGATGATCAATTATTCAACTCATTAGAAGAGTTTCCTGGAACCATGTTGGGCAGAATGGTATGCAGTGGTACACAGCAGGGCACAGAGATACACAGATGCACAGCAATACACTGAGGTACAACATGGTGCACAGTGTGGTTTTGTGTGGAGGATGACATGTAACCCCCCAAAAAACTGTAGCCTAGTATCTCATCACTTTTGTGAGGATATGAGGCCACAACCCACCCCTCCCTCTCTCTCTCTCTCTCTCTCTCTGAACTGGCTGAACAATTGAATGTTAAAATGTAGGGAATTAAAATATGCAGTGTGAGATTCCAGAGTGAATAACAAAGCATTCATTACATAGACTTTTTCGATCAGCCACTCACTAAAACAAACTAACCACTTGTGTAAGCTCTGAGAATTACTTTATTTTATTGGTCTTTAATGAGATGAAAAACAGCATATTTAGTTCCGTTCATTTTGGAGGCAATCAAACCTCCACTGCATGTTTAACATTTAATGAATCAACATTATTTTGTTAGTTCAAATCTAAGTGTCGTTATGATGATTTTAAGTATCTTTCAGTGCTCTGAATCTATCCAGTCTAATGTTGGTTGGCACCCATCGCTCTCATTTCATTCTAGGGCTAAACAATATGGGTCCAAACTGAATGGCTGTTGTGCTGTTCAGTAAAACCGCTATAGAAAGAAGACCACTTAGTTAGACTAGCTCTTCTGGTCCACAGCTCAGATCAGCCAAGGCTCTTCCTCTCCCCACTTCTTTCCTATTGACACTTCATCATCTCCAACGAGCAGACTGTCTTTGTCTCTCTGCTTGTGTGTATGTGTGTGTGTGTGTGTGTGTGTGTGTGTGTGTGTGTGTGTGTGTGTGTGTGTGAGTACGAGAGAGAGAGAGAAAGAGAGAGAGCGATGTGCTCACTGAAGTTCAACAGCCAGCCACCCCCTCTACTGTGTTGGTGAGAGAAAGCCCAGATAATAGGACTCATGGCACCAAGTGAATCTGGGTATCAAGGCACAAGGCAAAACCCAAATGCAGACACAGGAGGTAGATGGTTGGAGTCTTACAATGTTTATTAATCCTAAGGGGTAGGCAAGAGAATAGTTGTGGACAGGCAAAAAGGTCAAAACCAGATCAGAGTCCAGGAGGTACAGAGTGGCAGGCAGGCTCGTGGTCAAGGCAGGCAGAATGGTCAGGCAGGGGGATACAAAGTCCAGAAACAGGCAAGGGTCAAAACCGGGAGGACTAGAAAAAGGAGAATGCAAAAGCAAGAGAACGGGAAAAACGCCAGTTGACTTGGAAACATACAAGACGAACTGGCACAGAGAGACAGGAAACATAGGGATAAATACACTGAGGAAAACAAGCGATGCCTGGCGGGGGTGGAGACAATAATGAGGACAGGTGAAACTGAAGCAGTCAACCACAATTTTAGGGATCGCTTCACATTTACTTGTTTATTTAGATCCCAATTAGCTTTTGAAAAAGCAGCAGCTACTCTTCCTGGGGTCCACAAAAAAACACAAACATGACAAATAACAAAACACTGATACACTAATAGACAAGGACAGTTACACGAATGTAAAATACAACAAAACACAAACAACATAGCAAAAATGATATATAAACAACTTGCTTCCTCAACTTGCTCAATGGTCACACCCTTTATGTACAACTCCAGTTGAGGTTTAGGTCTTAGAGAATGTTTTCAACCAATTACAATGCTTTTAGTTGTAGATGTATTTAAGACCAGTTTATTAGTAATCACCCATTCTGATACTGACTGTAACTCCTTATTTAGAATTTCAGTGAGCTCACTGGCTTTGGGTTCTGGCATTTACAGTGTGGAATCATCCGCATACATAGTCATTCTAGCTTCATGTATGACCAGTGGCAAATAATTTGTAAAAATAGAGAAAAGTAACTGCCCAAGGCAACTGCCCTGAGGGATACCACACTGTACATATCTGATGTTGGAGAACTTTCCATTGAACACTCTCTGGGTTCTATTGGATAAATAACTCTCTAACCATGTGTCGGTTAGAGCCATAGCAAGTGAGTTTTTTTCAAAAACAATTTATAATTTCATTAACATCAAAGGCTGCACTGAAATCAAACAATACAGCTCCAACTCTCATCTTATCCATCTATAAAAAATGAAAGCCCTAATCTATATGCATGCTGGAAGCCAGTAGTTAACTTGTTCTCTGAAAAATAGTATTGTATTTGGTCAAACACAATCCTCTCCATCAGTTTACTAAGAACAGGCAGGAAACTGATTGGGCTGCTGTTAAAGCTAGCAAAGGGGGTTTTACTGTTTTTAGTCAGTGTAATTAGTTTAGCTTCTTTCCACGCCTGTGGACACACTGCTTTAGGCTTTGGTTAAAGATTTAACAAATAGGGGTGGCAATACAGTCTGCTACCATTCTCAATAGTTTCCAATCAAGCTTGTCAATACCTAGTGGCTTATCATTATTGATGGATGGCAATAGTTTTTTCACCTCTCCCACACTAATGCCCTATTCGGACGGGATATGTTTTACTGGGGGAGATCAGGTAATGTAAGTATGTGCACGAGCACAAATCACCCCATCCGTAATTTTTGTCCTGTCTGAATGTGCCATGTCTGTAACGTTCGTCTTGTGGTGATTGAACGGACCAAGGCGCAGCGGGTGATGAATACATACTGAATTTATTTAACAGACGAAACACTGACAAAACACTAGAACAAACTTCAAAACAATAAACGAAGGCAACAGGCCTGAAACAAACGAACTTACATATAGACGAAGAACGCACGAACAGGAACAGACTACCTAAAATGAACGAACAAACGAAACAGTCCCATGTGGTATACACAGACACAGGAACAATCACCCACAAACAAACAGTGAGAACAACCTACCTTAATATGGCTCTTAATCAGAGGAAACGACACACACCTGCCTCTAATTGAGAACCATACCAGGCAAACCATTAACCCAACATAGAAAACACATAACATAGACTACCCACCCCAACTCACGCCCTGACCAATTAAACACATACAAAACAACAGAAAACAGGTCAGGAACGTGACAATGTCAGTCATTTTAATCTGGCAGGAAGGTTATTATCCAAGCCCTAAAAACCTACTGTTTTTCGACAAACTCCCAGGTCCTCTGATAATACTTATCCCATGTGAATCGTCATCCCTGTGTTTTTAGGGATATTACGGCGTTTATCAGGTTCTGCACCCAGTTTGGGTAAGAACATTGGAACAAATTGATGCTTAAAACAAATTGCTTTGCACGAAGCCTACAGACGAATGATCTGTTTTGTCACATATCAACGTTCCTAGTGCCAAGTGGACGATATTGTTCCAATGAATTGATAAATCCGTCAGGTAATTAATTGTCTTACAGTTCATGGTTCTTATTGATATGAGTTAGTGCACTCTGCATGTACATGAACATTTGGAGTTTCTCTGAACTGATGGCCATTAGGCCAATATTAGGCTCTAGACATTTGAAATATCTTCACACCTAGAAGAGTCTCCAGACTTCTGTCCTAATGGTCCATTTTCAATGAGAAAAAAATTATAATTACAGGGCCAGTTTAAACTAATCCCGTCCGAATCGTCTGCTGGAAAAACAGACATAACCAACGTTCTATAGTAATACTAGCTGTGTGCGAAACGTGCTTAACTTGACCAAATTCAAAACAGATATCCTTCTCTTCCATTACTAGATCTTTTCTACCAAAAATATGACGGTTCACTGCTCAATGTTGTCATTTCACTTCTGAGTTTGTCCACTTTACTAGTGAAATAGTCATTGAAATGACAGGCAATATTGAAAGGTTCTGTTATGAATGATCCATCAACTTCAATGAACAATTGTGATGAATTGGGTTCTCTGCCCATGAGATGACATAACGTCAAAGTCTTTTTCGATTGTGTTTTATGTCATTTATATTTATTAGGTAATATCATTTCTCATTTCTTCTTCGTTTTGTTAAGTTTAGTCACATAATGTCTCTATTTATAGTATGTCAACCAATCAGCTGAGCAGCCTGACTTGTTTGCCACCTCTTTAGCATCATTTCTTTGAACCATAAAATCGGGGTTCTCGCTTCCTTGGTGAGACGGTACTCTGTGTACACT